>NC_071270.1:9972551-10035051 GCF_023375685.1 Ictalurus furcatus
GATCTGGGCTTCGAACATTCCAACACGCAAAGCGAATCAAACCAATACATGCCCTGATACGGGGCTTCACCGGAGATTGTGTTGCGTGCTCGATATGTGCCTGGAAGCTTCAGTGTCATACGTAACATCTCATGCTTGCCAAATTTATGTTTGTGTTTATATTGGTAGTCCTAGTCTTTCTTCACGTGTGTTTCACTTTAAATAAAACACTCCACACTTGCATCCATCTCCAACCATTCTGTGACAGAATGCTAGACCCAACCAAGGATGCAGTGTCTGATCAGGCCTAGCAGACCCAGGAGAACCAATGGCAGCTCAACCAAATCAAGATTATTTTGGACTAGCTCCAGGCTGGGCTCCCTCAAAAAAACTTTTGGGGAAGGGCTACAACCTATGCATCGGCTGAGCCTAGACGGCTGAACACAGGCTGTGGGGCGACATACCAGAGGCCGAAGAAGTGGCCTCCCCAGTGCAACTTACACTAGAGGCCAAGGGAGCAGCATCAATGAACCAGCCAATGGCTGAGGCCAACAAGGAGGCTTCACCAGCTGAGCTAATGCCAGAGGCAGACAGGGCAGCCTTTAGAGACAAGTTAATGCCAGAGACCAGTGGGGCAGCCTCAGCAGATGAGTACAGACCATGGATACCTTGCTGAGTGGACACATTGGGAACTGTGGCTTGGGTGGGGGGGGGTTTCTGTCAGGTTAGCGCTGATAGCAGCACAGGACTACAGCACTCATCAGCCACTGCACTCCACGTGTTTGTCACATAACATGATCATTAACACCTGAACCACATTTATGCACAATGTGAATTAGTATTTAAGTCACGTTTGTATAGCACTCTTTGTCTAGCGTCTGTTGTGAGTAGCATAATTGTTGTGTTGTTGTATCTCTGCCATGCTCTTCTGTATTTCATGCTTGTGAAGTTAATGTTTGTGTTTATGTTCGTAGTCCTAGTCTTTGTTCACGTGCGTTTCACTTTAAATAAAATACTCCATACATGCATCCGTTTCCAACCCATCCATGACATCCTGATGGAAGTGCTCTCTTCCAGGATGACCCAAGGGTTCACTTTTACGGTTTGATAAGTATGTGAGTTATATAAGCCTTATGCTATGGCCTGGTGTGTTAGGCAGATATCTTGACCACCACCCACAAAACACCAGTTGCGGGAATATTTGGGAAGACTAGTGTTCATCTCACCTCACGTGTTACTTTGCACAGGTTCCTGTTTTCGGTCATTTCAGTAATGTTTTAATTGTTAAAGTAGCCCCATAGTAGTATGTATAGGTTCTAAGCTAATGTTCTAGTTTGTTATCTTTTTTGTCTTCTTCATGTTCCCTATTTCTCCTTGTGGAATTGGACATGTTAGACAGACAAATATATTGTCCACAGTGTTTGTTTTTAAAGCCAGGCAAGCTTCTGCATGTCAATCAACATAGTCACAGTCTGCACTTCAGCTTCACAACAGATGTTATGTTTATTCACAATGTTCTGTTTAATTATATGCTTGTACAATTTCATAAGTTGCTAACGATGGTTTAAAATGACACTTGATTTGCACAGTCCGTCTGTTCAGCTTTGTGCTGTCTAATTCATCCTCACACTGCTCCTGTAGATAAAGTAGATATCTACAGGAGCAGTGTGAGGGTGACTTCTGTAGTCCTGAATAGTAATTTGTTGTACAATGTGTACAATGCTGGGAATTGATTGTATTGTGCTGCATTTGTCTGTCTTACTGGAACATTAATTTGTATATTGTTTTATGATTATTGCAATATTTGCACTTGTCTGAACCTCTGTATTATCTACACACATTCTACCACAATGCTATAGGCACACAATTTGATCCCACTGTATAAGTTTATATAGATTGGATGACAATTAAACTGATTTGACTTCACTTGTATGGTGACATGGTCTATAGAATGTTTCATTCGTTAGGAGTTGTTTTGTGTGTATTTGTGATAAATCACAAGCCTGTCTCTTGCCACAGGTTACATGCCTTCAGGACTTCTTTGGTGATGAAAACATCTTCATTGCATGTGGACCTGAGAAGTTTCGCTACCGTGATGACTTCCTGCTGGATGAGAGCGGTGAGGAACATTTATGTAATTTTGTTTTAATGGTTTTCCCCTGATTATGGAGGTTCTTTGTTAATAAAAGTACACCAGAGTCCTTCTCAAGCCATTCTCTTTGGCTTCATTTCAAAAAGCTTCAAGCACACTTGCATAAAGAGCATGTGTGGGTTAAAGCTTCCATCTCCCCGGTGTCAGATCTCTTTGTCCTCTTTTATCTTTTCCTCTTATTCTGTATCTGCCCTCTCCTGCACCCACACCATCACTTTCAGAAACATAATGAAAGCCTCTTTCTAATTAGTTCCCAACCCTAAGTTGTGTAGGTCCATTAACCAGCCTTCATCCCAAGTGTGTTCTCCCTCATTATATTCCCCATCAACTGTTTTTACTGCCAATCTCCTCTCTCCTAGCTCCCTGTCTTCTTCTCATTTCTTCTCCTCTCTGTTCTTCGTGCTTTCTCAAATCCTCAACTTTCCTCTCACCAACTCTCAAATGTCTTTTCTCCTTTTTAATACAATTAATTTCAATCCCTGTTCATCATATGCAGTATGATTCCACCTCAAAAGAAGGCTCAACGGATTACTATAATTTCAGTTTTGGCTAAAGAAGATAATCAATTAAACTCCTCTCCCTACTATTGCTCCCAAAGGCCAATTTAGACTTTTCTAGAATATATATATATATATATATATATATATATATATATATATATATATATATATATATATATATATATATTTATATATTCAACCCCAATTCTGAAAAAGTTGGGACAGTATGGGAAAAAAAAAAAGTCATTTGAAAATTAAATTCACCCTGTACTATATTGAAAACACATTTAACACATTATTTGTTTTACTTTATGAATTTAAGTTATTTTTAAAAATATACACTCATTTCAAATCTGATGACTGCAACAAACTCCAAAAATCTTGGGACAGTTGACGGTTTACCACTGTGTAAAATCACCTTTTCTTTTAATAACACTTATTAAGCGTTTGGGCACTGAGTGAAGACACCAGTTGGTTAAGTTTAGCAAGCAGAATTTTCTCCCATTCATCCATTATGTATTTCTTCAGCTGCGCAACTGTATGGGGCCTTTGTTGCCTTATTTTGCACTTCATAATGCGCTACGCATTCTCGATCTGAGACAGGTCAGGACTGCAGGCAGGTCATGCTAGCACCTCTGGGCAGAATGTGGTTTGGTGTTGTCCTGCTCTGGATGGCAGCACATGTTGCTCCAAAATGTGTACATATCCTTCTGCATTGTCCTCTCAGATGTGCAAGTTACCCATGCCATGGGCACTGATACACCTCCATACCATGACAGACGCTTTTAGACCTGACACTGAAAACAGCTTGGATCGTCTTTTTCCTCTTTGGCCCGGAGAACACAACGGCTGATAGTAATCCAAAAACTATATGAAATGTTGACTCGTCGGACCACAAAACACGATTCCACTGTGCTACTGTCCATCTCAGATGAGACCGAGCCCAGAGAAGTCAACAGTGCTTCTGGACAGTGTTGATGTATGACGTCTGCTTTGCATAGTAAAGTCTTAACTTGAATCTGTGGATGCATCGTCAAATAGTGTTGACTGACAGGTTTACCAAAGTATTCCCGGGCCCATGTCAGGATATCCATTACAGATTCACGGCGGTTTTTAAGTGACCTCTGAGGGATTGGAGATCACATGCTTTAAGAAGTGGTTTTTGCCCTTGCCCTTTACGCACCGAGATTTGACCGGATTCCTTGGATCTTTTAATTATATTGTCACTGTAGAAGGTGAAATGCCCCAAATCCTACTGATTTGTCTTTGGGGAATGTTGTTCTCAAAGTGTTGGGTTATTTGCTGACGCATCTGTTGGCAGATTGGCGAGCCTCGACCTGTCCTTGCTCTTGAAGGACTAGGCCTTTTTTGGAGGCTCCTTATATACTATGATTAGACGATTGCATCACCTGTTTCATATAACCTTCTTATTTCAACTTGTCACATTGCTATTAGTCCTAAATTGCCCCTGTCCCAACTTTTTTGGAATGGGTTGTGTGCATCAACTTCAAAATAAACGTTTATCTTCAAAAAACTATGCAGTTGATTAGGTAAAACATCAAATACCTTGTCATTATACGTGTTTTTTTTTTTTTTTTTAAATACAAGTCAAAGTACATTTACAAATCACTCCTCTTTGTTTTTATTAGCATTTTCCATACTGTACCAACTTTTTCGGAATTGGGGTTGTATATTTTTTTCATTCAATAATTTTATGAGGAGTTTGTTCATGGTCAGATGTTCGCTATCCCATAATCATCTTTCTTTAATTCCAGTCCTCCATGTTAATTCTATTCGATGGAACAAAGTTAAACGATCTAGTACAATTTGTATCTTATCTTACTTAAGTACAGTATTTGCAGGAAAGCATGTTTTCTTTTTGATGCCTGACACAACTCTGTTCAATTATGAAAATGGACCTGTAATAACTGCTAGATGCTTTGTCACGGTGAGTTTGATAGGGGCAGAAAAGTCAATCATTAAATAGAATTTAATTAAAAAAGCATTAACATAGGGCTCTGAGGAGAAATATATGAGGCACACTAAAGGCAAGATTGATGATGCCAAAATGGCACCCTGTAAAGATGAACATTTCCCCAAAATCTTATTTCACTTTGCACACTGGACTATCTTTGAATGAAGGAATTCTTTTCTTGGAGTAATCAATGCATTAGACACTTGGACGCATATCTAAGTTGAATGTCAATGAGACTTTAAACGCAGATTTTGCATATGAGTCACCTCCTTAATAACATTAGGAACATTAAAGCAGCAGTGCTGGTCAGTGAAGAGTTAAATCAGAAGTCTGCAGTTACATCTGATGTAGAATGACTCAGTGCTATCCTAATTGACTGTGACATTTGCTGTCTTACACGGTGTCGGAAATGTAATGCATGCTCACCTGAATTCATCACTTTAAGCCAAATGATTGCTGCAAATGCCAAATGGGAAAAACAAATTAGCTGCAATAAACAAAGCTAAAATTGATGGAAAGTGTTATGATATTTGAATAAATTATGAAATATTAGACACAGTAAGAGTGCTATAATTGAATTTGAATTGTATATATTGTACTGTAGATCTACTCTTTGGAAATCAAATACAAAGCAAAAGATCCAGCACTGAATGGACATCTACAGTTCACATATAATTCTGGCTGCAGACACCTTTAGAAACCATTCAACACTATTAACACCATTACCAACAATGCTAATAACGTTAACAACTCAGATACTTTGGACTGGGTTATGTAATCAAACTTTTCTGGGCCACAGTATTGCATGAACAGTAGCATAATGTAGCACATTTATATAGGTCTTGCAAACAAATATATGACTTAAAGGTATAGGAATATATAAGAGGGATAAATATTAAATAGTAAAATAATTGCCTAAAGTATTTGAAAATAATTACCTAATAATTATTAATGAAATATGTCTATGTGTAATGTATATAAGTATACAGTGTACAGGATTTGTAAACACATTAAAATGACTGACTAATAAATATACTTCAGTACATAATTTATTTTGGTCAGGGTCATGGTAAATCTATAGCCTATCCCAGGACCACTGAGTGTGAAGCAGGAATACACCCTGGATAGAGCACCGGTCCATCACAGGACACCATGCACACACACTTTCACATACTCATTCACACCTAGGGGCAATTTAGAGTAGCCAGTCCACTGGCCTAATTTTGGGAGATGGAAGGAGGAAACGCATGTGAAAAAAAGATTTTTGTTATCCTATGATGAATATTTCTATACTGATGGGATTGGCCTCTTCCACAGAGCGTGAGAACTCACTGAATGATGGTGAGGATGAGGATCTAGATGTCAGTGCAGTTAAATAGCTGCGGGATTTTGCACTGAATGTTAGACAGCACTCTGCACTACCATCATCAATACCTCAACTGAGGGAATATCATTTGAAAGAATGAGTTTCATTCCTCCAGTTCATTTCTAGAGAAATTTCTGGTGGCTTGTTGTGGCCAAATACCTTACAAAGATGTTAGCCTTTCTTTTCATTTGTATCTCAGCTGTGTAATAATTGTGTCCTTTTTTTCTGTTTTTTATTTTGGTTCTTCTCGGGTAACAGAATGCAGGCTGATGAAATCATCCTCTTATGGAAAGAGTCTTCTAAGTAAAGCATCTCCCAGGATTGTGACTCCCTCCAGACGCAGCAAGTCACCCTCAGGTAACATGTGGCTGTCTAGGTATACATTTATATATGCAACTGTTACTGTTTAGTGTGTTTGTGTGTGTATCAAGTTACGTTGTTTTTGTGTCAATTCTGCTGTGAGTAGTTTGAAGTTGCATCTGAACTCATTCTACTCATTGAATGAGTAGAATCAATTTCTTTTTTTTTGTCCCTGTCTGGTGAGCTTTAACTTTCATGTAACATCATCTTCAGCAAACACCCAAGCAGCCTCAAGCTAGTTTTAGAAGCTATGTTTCAGTTCTTGACTACGCTAGCAGAAGAAAGCTTATGTATTCCAGACACGAATATGTCATCTGAGAGTTTATCAGCACTGTAGGAGGCATCCTTTGTGGCATCCTTTGAGATATTACAAACTAAATCTCACATACAGTGGATACAGTACCCTCCAAATGTATTGGAACATCAAGGCCAGTTTGAGATAAAAAAAATGGATATGAGATGACAGATCAGAATTTCAGCTTTCATTTCCTGATATTTACATTTAGATGTGTTAAACAACTTAAAACATAGCACCTAATTTTTAGGTGAGCAAAAGGAATTGAATCTTCAACCCTGGAGGTGTGAGGCAAATGTGCTAACGACTAAGCCACATGCCCCCAGGAACAGATGATCTTAAAGTAAATTAAAGTAAATAAAACTTAATATTTGGTTGCATATCCCTGCTTCTTTCAGTTGTTTCAGTAGGGCTCACTAATCTTTGATGATGTAACTCATGATAGTAGCAGCAGAATTAATTCAGAAGTCTACAGAAACATTCTGTCTGCCAATTTACGGAGAAATTCATCAATTCTAATTGGGAGGAACTTCATCATGCAGCAAAACAATGACCCATAACACACTGCCAACACAAAAAAGGACTTTATCAGGGGGAACAAGTGGAAGGTTTTAGACTGGCCAAGTCAACCACCAGACCTTAACCCAGTTGAGCAGCATTTCACCTCCTGCAAAGGAGACTGAAGGGAGAAACTCCCCAAAACAAACAATAACTAAAAGAAGCTGCAGTACTGCCTGGAAAAGCATCACAAATGAAGTATGCAACAGTTAGGCTGCTGGTGACTCATGTCAATGAGTCACCGGCTTGATGCAGTTATTGCAAGCAAGAGATATGCAACCAAATATTAAGTTTTATTTACTTTCATTTACTTTAAGACTATTTTTTCCAATATTTGTGCTCACCTAAAAATTGGCTGATCTACCACCAAAGGTGCCATGGACTAAGTTGTTTAACACATCTAAATGTACATATCAGGAAAGGAAAGCTGAAATTCTGATCTATCATTTCATATTCATCTTTTGATCTCAAACTGAAATGTCTTCAATGTATAGCGAAAACAATAGAATTGGCCGTGCCGTTCCAATACTTTTAGAGGGGACTATATGTTCTACTGCTCCTCTATGTACTCACCCCCACTGTTTCCCATACCCCCCTCCCTGCATGCTTCTTATTCTGGTTACACTTTATTTATGTCCTGTCAGCACTGTGTATGTCATACATGTATCTTGTACCTTGGGTCCAGGAGAAACATTATTTCATCTCACTGTGTACTGCACACTCTATATGGTTATGAGGACAATAAAGGCTTACTTGACATAATAGAAGCAGAATGCTTTAGGCATTTCCTCATACAGCTGAAGGTAATGCTTTCTTCAAGGATACTGATGCACAATGATGCTGCAGTTCAAAAAGATCCAGTAACTGGTTCATACATTTGGAAAGAAGCTAATTTATCCTCATATTGCAATGACTCAATAAAAGACTGCAGCAGCTACAACATGCATTTGCACCCATGCATAGCCCACATGTAAAAATGTTCAGCTATAGATGGGAGATTGAATGTTCAAATAACACAGATAACGTAGCCATCCACAGTTGAGAGTCCAAGAGAGTATAATTGGCTTTGCCAGTTGGAGTGGGATGGGTGTTATTTCTCTTTCCTCTGTCTATCAGCATAATGCTAACTAAACATGTGTCTGTGGGCTTAGGTATAAGGAAGAACGTAGTTAGTGCTGCTAAGTACATCCAGCTGCTCACTGAAGTTGTATGAGCAGCATTATGATGTGACTTAGAGAATGCATGTGTTAGCCTTTGACCTCCCTTTTGAAAGCTGTTGTGCAACAGAGGACAACTAGCTACTAGCAAGTGGAAGGAAATCAGTAGTGAATAAATTGGGAGCAGGGACGCAGTGTGGTGCAGTAGGTAGCATTACAGCCTCACAGCTCCAGTGTCCCAGGTTTGATCCTAAGTTTGTGCTACTGTCTGTGTGGAGTTCTGCATGTTCTCATTGTGTAACGTGGCAGATGGATTGCCAAAGTTGAATTGTCTCTAGGTGTGAATGTGTGTGCATGGTGCCCTATGATGGACTGATGTCTCAAGGGTGTATTCCTTCCTTGCACACAGTGTTCCAGTGTAAAGGCTCTGGATCTCCTGCAACCCTTACCAGGATAAAGTAGTTATTGAAGATGAATGAATGAATAAACCAAAGCAAAGCAAATGTGGTAAAAATCCCTCACCTACCCAAGAAAACCTGGGGTTGATTCTCTGCTAAGATGATGATTCATACCCTTAACTTCACATACACTTTATGTTGATTAATAGATAATGCTCACTACTAATGCATAAATATTGTAGCAAATAAGAAGCTGATGGCTTCTGGCAACTTGGGCAGCATGGCTGCAGGTATCTCTGGGCAGGATTGCATCAGTTTACGACTTTGTTATTCATAGGAAATGAGGGAGGAAGAAGGTGATGTAGAAAAAGAGAGCTGGAGTGAAGAAGAGAATTAAAGACTGGGAACACATGTAGAAAAGAGGGACAGAGTCTGTCTGTCTGAGTCACTGTTTACCTCTGTCTACAGAGAGAGAGATAGAGAGAGAGAGAGAGATAGTAAGTAAAGGGGTGGGGCAGTGACTCAATCTTGCAGAGAACTTCTGCATTGAATAGAGCAATATTAATCTCTTTTGTACAGTGTGTGTGTCTGTCTGTCCATGTTTTTGGGAACTTTTTGGACATAAGATAGGACAAACTTTACTGCGCAAATCGACTGTATGTATACATCCATATGTACAAGGAAAAATGGTGGCTCTGTTATCAGTGGAGGGCATTTTGCTGGCATGGTTTGGGTCCACTTGTCCCCTTAGACTGAAGATCAATAAAAGTTATTCTTACAGATCATCTTTATACTATTATGGAACATTTCAACCCTGATGGGAGTGGTCTCAGACCAGTTGAACCTATGTGAGATTTTGGACCATCAGATATCACTCCCTACTACCATCATCAAAACACCAATTGAGGGAATATCTTGTGGAAGACTGGTGTTCATTCTTCCAGAACATTAATGCTTGTAGAGACCCAAAACCTTAATAAGATACTTTATTTTATATATGTGTGTGTGTGTATCTGTGTGTGTGTGTGTGTGTGTGTGTGTGTGTGAAACCGAGAGATCTAGAAGGAAGGAAGGTGTGTTTTCTTTATTTGCTCTCCACTGCTGGAGACGACTGTGATATGATTGGTTTAAACTATGCCAGCTGAAGAGGCTTAGTCTGGCCAGGGGGTTGCCATGGTGATATGGGCCAAGGAAACTGCTGCCTTGGAGACAATAGTGATGCCCATATATGGACACAGCTTCCTGTTTGGCAGGCGAGCCGGAAGCAGGCTCAGTTTATTGAGCGCCGCTCATCGCATGCTTATCAGATTGGTTTGTCCCCCCAGACAAATCATGCGTTTACAGACACCCAGCATGAGTGCAGCACAAGCTTGCTGTTGTGCTGAAAGCCTCAGTGTACCACAGTTGCAGAATGTTAATGTGGGGGAAAAGATGAGAAGAAAATGTCCTTAAAGCAACACTCTGATCTCTAGGTGGGAACGGTGCTTGTAGAAATAACATTTCTATTTTGCTATGCGCATTTTGCACACTTTGCTAGAGCTTTGAAATGCTTGATTGTCATGTGCAGCAGAGGAGTGCAGCTTTGAACGTATGAAAAAAAATACAAAGCATTTAAATTTTTAACTGCAAATGCTTACACCTTTCTTTTGCTGTCTGTCTCATTTTCACACAGTGTAGTGTGTGAGTGGGGAATTTGAAGGGGAGGTGGAGTTGACAGTTATATAGAGTTATATATGGAATTTTATGAACCACACATTTTTATGTCTTGAACTGCTTAATCTTTGTCTTAAACTGCAAGTTGCTGTATTTTAACATCAGCACATGTAGAATTATATTTGCGAGAACATACTGAATTATTATCAGCTAAAGATTTGACTTTCAGATTCACAACACAGACACGAAACAGCACTCACATTCAGGCGAGTAGACAGACATAGAAGGGGATTGAAAGAGGTAGAGATATACAATACAGATGTGTTTATACTCCTTTTAAAAGCCCAAATGCATGGCGTGAGAGAAAACAGCAGCTCACACACAGTTTATATAACCAACTCTGTCAGTGATGTTTCTATAATCAGGCTAAGTTTAGCAGACTGGTGTATGAAGGAGAGCAGTCAGTGCCCCCTCCCCACTTACAACATAAGCACATACTTTGCTGATGATTTCTAAAAATTCCACAGCTGTTTGCAAACACTCATAATTGCTCTCTGGATATAAATGATTGCTGGCTGTCTATTTCTCGTCAGCAGCTTTCACCTCATCTCATTAAATTCCATCTCAGAAGCAGGCGTTACATCTACTCAGAAGCACAAACACCAGCGCAGTATACAGTATTTCCTTTGAGCCACTGTCTGAATTCCCATTAAATTAAATAACTGAGCCCAACACTAGGGTCCACATTTGCATATTTATTCATTTGGCCAGATTCTCTTGTCCAAAGCAACTTACAGTTACAATCCTATCATAGGATTTAGCAATTAGGATTAATTTTGTCCATCTTGCTATTTAAACTCATCTTCTGATCATTGGCTGAGAACCTTAACCACTGAGCTATCACTGACCCTAATTACAACTTGATGAACTATTTGTGACCCAGAGCATTTCAAACAGAATGTGAAGCTTTAATTAGTGCACCTATTCTACTAGGTATTGGCTTGTGTTGAGCTCCCGGTGAAATTCATTATGGAGCGACAGGTGAACCAGGAGCTTCGCTCATTATAATCCACCCCTGCTAAATCACACAGCTTATTACAGACTAGAGCAGACAGACAGTCATTCCATGTCTCAAAGGAGATATGTACATGCATATACAGCATCAATTTTGTACACTACATAAAAATATGCATATATCCTTGGCTTTGGATGTGCTGTGGTTTGAATTCCCCAGTAAAATAATCCTTCATTTTATTCATTCTAACCCTGCAATTTCTCTCATGCTCATCTTCCAGTGTTGGCTTGTCATATGGTTGCATAGCCTTACCTACATTTTTTGAATATGAAAATGATAGGAAATGCTACTGAATGAATATGAATATATTTAGGCCTGTTTAAAAATAAAAATATTGAAACTGGAAATCTGCTTTAAACCAAGCCCAGTTTCTTTATGCTTCGTTCCTGTTGCTAATCTCATAAAATCCATGATTATTCTATAGTTCCTTTTAAAGACATCCATTTTTTCCTGCATTTCTTACACTTCTTTTTTACATTTCTTCCACCAGTCCTATCTTTTGCTTCTCCAGAAATCCACTTGGTAACAGTGTGTTGGTCCCTGCACTTTCCTCCAGAACTCTGCTGTGCCACACAGATGCGCCCCAAATAGACATTTCATTAGATGTGAAATCCACCATGACATGGACCAGCTGGTGGAGAATCTAACTCCTCTCTCTGATCCTATATGTATTATGCCAGCTTAGTGTGACAGGTTAGGAAATTCTAAAATAACTATTACACATATAAAATATAGCCCCAAACTCCAAAATGACTGCACTTGTGTAACACTGTTAATTTTGTTTAACTAAAACAATAAAAGAAACTACTTACATTCCCTCTAATGAAAATCATTCTCATTTCTGAAATCATTAATTCTATTTTCTCTCAAAGCATGTGCTACAAAATGATTGGCACCTCTCAAGAATATTCTAATTATTATATTTGAAATAAAAATAATAATAAATCCATCACCATGAAGAAAGGTGTTTCCAACATGAAAGAGGCAGTTAATGGTTGACCTGCAGTCAGATAATGGATCTAAAAATACACATGCAGTTAAAAATACCATTAAGCACCATAATATACCCATCATGAAAAAGGTTTCAAGAGTATACTGCCTGCTCATACAGTGAGAAGCATGGTGATGGAGGCAAAGAAGAACCCAAAGTTGGTTCTTTTCAAATTAACTATGAGTTCTTTGTTGCACAAAGGAGGGCATAATGATGTTTGCAATCTAGTGCAGAGACAGATAAAGAGACTAGACTCTTTTAGTTTTTTTTGTGTTGAAATATAACTGTGTAGCTCACAATGTCACATAATGCAATGAATATTTGCTCCTTTACATGAAGGGTGACAATAATTTTATAGTTTGCTGTATGTCGTGTGCACAGAATAATGCCAGTGTTGATGCCTTATAATCATATGATAACATATTCATCTATCCTATTTAGCACATATTGAACTCAGTTTATGGCTGTAGTAGGACTTTTGGGATATGAATATAAAGGCGACTTTACTGTTAGTCCCTGTATATCTGCTATAGGTGAGTGAGGATGGAGGGGACATGTAGCTGGAGAGAACTGTGGACTCTTTCAGTGGCTGTTTCTACTCCTGTGCCCACGCTCTCTCTGGAGGACAGAGTGGACGAACACACTGAAATGGACCTTGTGCAGAGAGATACAGAGTACTTATCACCACACACTCTGTTCTGTACCTGGATTGTTGAACAACATATTTCCAGCAACTGTTTCATTTCAGCTGCTTCAATAGATTTCTCTTTGAAACCATACAGAAAATATGGCAAAAGACTATTAAGAGCTGTGTGAGGATTTGTGCTTAGCTGCAAGAACCCACAGGTCAGCTGGGAAAATGAGTGCATTTTATAGAAATTGATCTAATCTTTGGAAAAACACTTTACACTTTATACTTAAGGTCTTTGCCTTCAGTATATGGCTCACAATAAATTATTCTAGGTTATTGCCTCAAACAATAGAAACATTCATTCTAATAGGTTGACCAATAATTTGTCTTCAGCCAGCACTTCAGTTCAACTTTGACTGGTTGGAACAAAACTGTGGCTTTCTCATGAACCATTCTATTAACATAATGTACCTTAGTTGAAATTACTAAACATTATGCACTTTCAGCAGTTTGTGAATATTTTTTTGGTACTTTTGAAGCCAATTAAACCTAATTGTGGGTCGGGCCACCCTGGAACACACTCCAGATGGTCATGGAGTTCCGTGGCTATGTGGGGGCCACACACGACTCATTCTGTGGGGGAAAGTGGGTGACGGAGTTTCAATCTTTTATAGGCTTTCATGACAAGATGCTTTGAGAAACTGCTGAAGCACTGACCCAAAATAACATAGTGAAGTCTGACTGCGAATGCATCACTTGCATCACATTAACATGGTACCACAGATGGTGCCCATGAGTGTACAACCCCCCTTGTCTCTTTTCACGTTGCCACACACACACACACACACACACACATAT
Source organism: Ictalurus furcatus (assembly GCF_023375685.1). Classification (NCBI taxonomy): domain Eukaryota; kingdom Metazoa; phylum Chordata; class Actinopteri; order Siluriformes; family Ictaluridae; genus Ictalurus; species Ictalurus furcatus. The sequence goes on from NC_071270.1 coordinate 9,986,500, forward strand.
ACATGCAGTTTTCCATTTAAAATGTGCACCTCTATGAAGGCTGAAAACCACTACATTATAACATTACCTCAAAGGTAGTCTAATACCTACTCTAATATAATTGACTACAAATTCAAAAGCCTTTAAACATTCAACAGCATTCAATTTCAATTTTTTTTTTAAATAGATAAATTTAAAAAATAGCTAATACACTTGAACATGTCTAATAGTTGCTGAAATAACTGCTGATAAAAATGTTGTTTTATACAATTTGATTAATCTACAATCACAAATGTTACAACCCCAATTCTGAAAAAGTTGGGACAGTATGGAAAATGCTAATAAAAACAAAGAGGGGTTATTTGTAAATGTACTTTGACTTGTATTTAAACAAAAAATGTATAAAGAGAAGGTATTTGATGTTTGACCTAATCAACTGCATAGTTTTTTGAAGGTAAATGTTTATTTTGAAATTGATGCATGCAACCCATTCCAAAAAAGTTGGAACGGGGCAATTTAGGATTAAAAGCGATGTGACAAGTTGAAATAAGAAGGTAATGTGAAATGGGTGAGGCAATCATCTAATAATTGTATATAAGAAGCCTCCAAAAAAAGCCTGGTCCTTCAAGAGCAAGGATAGGTCGAGGCTCGCCAATCTGCCAACAGATGCATCAGCGAATAATCCAACACTTTGAGAACAACATTCACCAAAGACAAATCGGTAGGATTTGGGGCATTTCACCTTCTACAGTGCACAATATAATTAAAAGATTCAAGGGATCTGGTTAAATCTCGGTGCGTAAAGGGCAAGGCCGAAAACCACTTCTGAATGTGTGTGATCTCCGATCCCTCAGATGTCACTGTCTTAAAAACTGCCATGAGTCTGTAATGGATATCCTGACATGAGCTCGGGAATACTTTGGTAAACCTTTATCAGTCAACACCATTTGCCGTTGCATCCCCAGATGCAAGTAAAGGCTTTACTATGCAAAGCAGAAGCCATACATCAACACTGTCCCGAAGCACTGCTGCCTTCTCTGGGCTCGGTCTGATCTGAGATGGACAGTAGCACAGTGGAATCATGTTTTGTGGTTAGACGAGTCAACATTTCACATAGTTTTTGGACAAAACAGCTGTCGTGTTCTTCCGGCCAAAGAGGAAAAGGACCATCCAAGCTGTTTTCAGTGTCAGGTCTAAAAGCCAACATCTGTCATCTTATGGGGGTGTGTCAGCGCCCATGGCGTAGGTAACTTGCACATCTGTGAGGGCATCATTAATGCAGAAAGATATGTACACATTTTGGAGCAACATATGCTGCCAAACCACGTTCTGCCTGAATTACAAGCGCATGGTTGCGTAAGCAGAGAGTGCAGGTGCTAGCATGGCCTGCCTGCAGTCCTGACCTGTCTCAGATTGACAATGTGTGGCGTATTATGAAGCACTAAATAAGGCAACGAAGGCCCTGTACAATTGCGCAGCTGAAGAAATGCATAAAGGATGAATGGGGGAAAAGTCCATTTGCTAAACTTAACCAGCTGGTGTCTTCAGTGTCCAAACACTTAATGGGTCTTATTAGAAGAAATGGCGATGTTACACAGTGGTAAACAGTTGACTGTCCCAACTTTTTTGGAGTGTGTTACAGTCATCAGATTTATAATGAGTGTATATTTTCAAAAATAAATTAAATTCACAAAGTAAAACATCAAATAATGTGTTAGTAATGTGTTTTCAATAAAGTACAGGGTGAATTGAATTTTCAAATGACTCTTTTTGTAGAAAAGAATTGGGGTTGTACAATACCTGTTATTATTTATAAATATATTGTCTTCTTTGAGCTGACAACTGGGATTAAGGGGATTGGATTGTCCCTTATGGACTTAATGTTACCTCATTAAAAGCCATAATCTTTAATTCCCTAAATAATAACAATCCACTTAAAGTGCACTTTATATGAATGAATAATGTAACATTACATATCATGGATGACTTATCTTTAGGAAACTAACCAAAATGACACAAAATACACAGTTAAACAGGGTTCTTGGCCTTTCCTCATGAACTGACCTTTTCTAGACCCTTTCCCTTTACTTATGTTCAGTTCTTTGCTAACATTTAAAGCTCATATCAAAACTGTGTCATCAGAAGGGAAAACTTGAAATGTAGGCTAATATGCATTAGGGACCAGCATGCCAATTATTTACCATGTGATTTTTTAAGCTAACTTTGAGAACTGCCCATACATTTCCCCCCAGTACTTCTCTGGATTTGTATACTTTCCCAAACTTTCCATGCCAGAGATCTGTGTAAAAAGGATCATGAGTAAACGCTGGAGTGACCACAGTGTAAACCCAGCATGATGCTCTTCCCTGTCTGCAACACTCTTACTAGTCCCCTTTCTTTTTACATGACTCATGAGCAATATGTTTCTGTATTAAGAAAATATTGACGTGTAGCCCGCCACTGACACAAACTGCTTATTTCATACTCCGTTCCTGACGTGAATTATAGCTCTCATGTGTTCGTAATTTGTTTACCACTTCGAGTAAAAACTACGGTGTACACACACGCCTGCGTTTGGTTAATTACGGCAGCGTTTGTTTGTTTTTTTTTCTCCTCTGCTGATGGCTTCAGCACCACTGACCGTCTGCCAGTGAGAAAATTCGGCTCTGTTCTACAGCTATCCACACCCGCGCCTCCCACTACGGTGGTGTGTGTTGCGCATGCGCACGGCTTCTCGTCAGAGACTACGCTGGCAGACCGGCCGCCTACAGTCGCCCACTAGCGCGCGCGCTCTCCGCTCCGCCCCTTTGGTTCATTCATTCTAATTGCAGCCGGAGCGCTCGAGCGCTCAGAAAGTGAGCGCCGTTTCCTCCTGCCTTTTGGATTAACTGCACTGTGTCTGACTTCAGTATGCTGCAATACGAAGGTAGGAGATTGCCGGTGCTACAAGGATTTCCTTTTCGATTTCGGCTATTTATTGTTCGATTCGCCCTTTTTTTGGTGCCTTTTGGACTCTCCAGTGTTGAATGAAAGGTTTATTGAAGCGCTGGTTGGGTATACACTATGGGATGTAGGAATGAACTACAGTACTGGCATCACATATGTATTTTTTTAAAAAAATACCCCAATCTGGTAATCCTTTGACACAATCTGTACAAATTAATTGTCATTTCCTGACTGCCTCTTTTATCTGTCAGATGTACACACTCTGCTGCATACATCTGATCTTCCATGGTTTCGTACTTCATTTAAAATGAAATATAGTAATCTGGCAATTTAGCTTTTTAAAAGTGTTTCAAATATTAAAGATTCATTTCCTCATGATATCTCATGTCCCTCTGCTTATAGATGTTGCCCGCCCCACCCCCTCCCCACTTTTTAATTTTTTTTTTATTTCCTGCTCATAATTTCTTTATTCTTTCCCACTTTTCTCATTCTTGATACAATGCCTGTATTAGAGCTTGTGTGTTGTCTGATACCTGACACTGATCTGATACTCACATCCTCTTAGTAACCCAGTCGACTCTCGGCAAGATTCTGTTGTCAAGTCATGTGACAGACAGTGTACTTCAATTTGTGTCCAGTATTCACGTGCAACGTCTGTCACATCAGTCAACATTACACCTTCATGGCATTGATTAAAAGTATATATGTACACTGATATAAATACTGATCTGATCTGATCTAATACTGATTGTTTCAGACTAGTATCATCTCAGCTACTGAATTGGCTCGAGTTTTTAGATTCTTTTTTGTTGTGTGGACCAGTACATGGGGCAAAAGTTCAAATTTTGGCCCAGTGTGGCATTGATGAACGTGGATGCGTCTCTGTCTTTATAGATTTCCTGCTGTGTTTAGTAGGTAATAGTTAGTGGGAGGGATGGATTGGTGTTCAAGTGTGGGAAGAAGCAGTGTGGGCAAAACTGTGTGGGTGATGTCTCCTCATCCCACTGCTCTTTATACATGTGGCTTATTTCCTGGAGCCAGGTTTAGGCCTAAAATACTGTCTGATTTGTAAAATTTAGTCTAATGTATACTGTCATATTATAGAAAAGTTGTCCATAAGATTGCAGTGAATTTATTTTTTTTTACTGGTTATTCTGTGAGTTCCTACACTGTAATCTGGTGTGTTTGCTTCACCTCCTGTTTGATAATGTTGTCTGCTCCGTCTTTACACACTGAATTTTCGGTATAACCCAAATAATCGCATGATGCTAATAAGTAAAACTTCCATTCACTGAACATGGTTCTTATTATACTCTTAATGTGTCAAGTCAGATCAAAATTTTAAGTGAATCTTACTTACTCGCCAATAAAACCAACTGTGTTTCTCCTGTGCTCCTAGTGAACGGGACTCCAGCCAGCCAGCTGTCTACACTGAACTGTATGAAGTCACCCAGTCCTACTCCAGCCAGTCCAGGGAGCCTCAAGAAGGTACGCACATTATCTCATACTCACATATACTTGCACAACATCTTACAGCTCATAGTCAGTTGTATCTGCCTTGATCCTATCTTATGTTCATGTTCATCTCCAATTCCTATTGAATTATTATTATTATTATTATTATTATTATTATTATTATGTATAATTGGATTATTAATTATTTTAGACAGCCTTCCCCATTCCAGCCCTTGGTAACACACTCCTTATGTGTTCTCAGGAGAAGGACAAGGCAGGCACCAAACGTGCAGCCTAACTCCACATACTCACTCAGAAGGGAAATAGCAATGGGATACCTAGCAATGGGGAATCTCCTAAACGCTTTCACACACTCTAACACTCATTTGGCCATCAAAGGCACGTGTGAAAGCCCAGCAGATTTGTTCATGGAGACCAACCTCTGCCTTTTAGAAGTTTTGTAATGATGATGTAGACATACTGTCTACTGGTGGTATTAGAGTGTACAACTTGAACGAGCATGCAACTCGTTATGATGTAATGATGTGTGTAATGATGTGTGTAACCACACTGAAGTGTTCCAAATCCTGCTGCATCAGTTAATGAGGAGGCAGTAATAGAGTGTCCATGCTCAATCAAGACCCATGTAATTATGTAATTAACTCATTAATCTCTCTCTCTCAGTCTTTATCTCTCTCTGCATTTTTATCAACAGCTCAAAAGCGCTAATACTTTGCCTCATTGTGTGTATAGATTTTCAATTGGTGGCCCAACCTGGCAATGTTTAGTCTTTTCATGTGGTGCCAGTATGTGGTGAAGTAAACAAAATTGAGGTGTCTTAGACTGAAGAATGAATAGAAGACTTCTCTGACATCTTATGCTGTATTCCAAAAGTGGCCATTGCTGGCTTCACAGGGTGTCTGGAGCTCAATCTTTCCTTGAGTTGCCTGCATATGTTAGGAAAAAATATCCAGGAGAATTTGTGGCACAGCTGTTGCTCAATGATTAAAAAAAAAAAAAAAACTAACATCAGATTGTCCTAAAACTGAGCCCTGAGATAGAGAGTGTTCCCTGAGATAGAGAAATGACTCTCTATGCTCTCTGAGTTCAGCCTACCCTGTTTCATATTCAGTGCACATATCCGCACCAAACAGTGATCACTGCAAGAGTGCTCGAAGCAAGATGATCTCAGTGTGCTTTGATCTGGTGAGGATTGCTTTGCACTTCTTGCTGCTTGCCACCTCTCCAGAGGACATTTTCAAGCAGTCAGATGATCGTCTCCAAGCAAGGCAGGAATCTTGATCGCTTCACAGCCATCTGCCATATAAGTAGGTCACACTATGATAAGAAGCTCATATTTTGTGAATGGGGGTAAGGAAGATGAAAAGTGCTCCAGCATAAATGCAGCGTTGAGGCACGGAATGCTCCAGTTTTCGTCTTTGACATTCAGACACTGATGTGAGCTAGCTGAAAATGGCAGAAAGAGCTTTAAATCTTTTGCGGCCTCTGGGATTTATGCTTAGTTTTAACTCTCCTACTTGTTTGGAGAGTCTATGCTTCATTACTTGAATAATGTGTGGCTCTCTGCAATTAGTCTCCAGTGATACTTTTGCAATTCAATGCATACATTATGCACAGTATTGATTCTCCACATCTCCTCATTATCTATACACATCAGTTTTATTTGATCTGACCGAGCAGTGAATGTATGCTAAGCACTGAACTATTTATACACATTGATCATTCCTGGGTGATCACACTTATTAATAAACAGTATATGAGATAGGACTGCACATAAATGTCCAGAAAATTTTGTGTCAGAAGGTTTTACGGTTAAATACATTTGATGGGGCACAGTGGCTTAGAGGTTTGCATGTTTGCGTCACACCTCTGAGGTTGGGGGTTTGATTCACGCATCTGCCCTGTGTATGTGCAGTTTGCATGTTCTCCCCGTGCTTCGGGGTTTTCCTGCAGGTACTTCGGTTTCCTCCCTCAGACCAAATACATGTGTTGTAGGCTGATTGGCATCTATAAATTGTCCGTTGTGTGTGCGATTGCGCCCTTGTGCCCAGAGTCCCCTGGGATAAGCTCCAGGCACCCTGCAACCCTGTGTAGGATAAGCGGTACAGAAAAAGGATGGATGATGTTGCATTAGCAATTTATTTGTGTTTATAATCGATTAAGTGGAATTCCCAACTAATTAACTATTTGACCTTGACTCAAAAACAAAAAGGCATTTGACTGGTAGGTGGCGTTTGTTTTTTCTGCCTCTACTCAATCTCTGTCATACATGCACAAATGATTTACACTTTTATAGACAATGTCGATAATGAAAACAACACCTTTATGGTTGCTTGGAGACAAAGATCAATTGAGGGCTGTGTTTCACTGAATGTTAGGTGGCATGTGTTAAGTAGTATGGGAATATTGGTGGTCGTAGACTGAAAAGTGAAATAATTGGAGGAATTTGGAAAATAACTTGGAAGGGTGGAGAGAGGGATGAAGTGTAAGCTGTTACCACAGCAACATCAGATGAATGGAAGAACAGATATGTGAAGAAGAGTGGAGGGCACTAGGGCAGGTAGTGTAGGATGGAGTGATACAGAGTAATGAAGGACTGACGCAACATAAGAAGAGGAATATTAATGAATGAATACAATACAATTCATGTAAAATTTGTGGGGGGTTTTTTGCATCAAAAAATCTACAGCTTGATTCTGGTTTTTGGACCACAGTCGTTCTGTTCAGTGTTTTATAGTTGGTATAGTAGTATAGTACATAGTGTGACCTACTTTTCATAATTACACAAGAGTGGTAACTGCTCTATATGATAGGATAGTGTTTTGTAGTGTTTCAGTCCGTGAGGGGGTTTCCTTCTCTCATAATGTTCTCCAATGCCCTTTGGCTCTGTTTTCCTGGAGAAGCTGCATATTCCTTTAATGTGAAGCATTAATCAATGCACAGACCAGCAATATGCGCAATGTGTCTATAAAGTCACAATCTGTCTCAGTTGGCCAGGTGTCCCAGTCATGGTGATGTTCTGTCAGAAACAAAGCAAAATTTTGAGAGAGAGACAGAGAGAGAGACAGACAGACAGAGAGAGAGATACAGAGAGAGACAGACAGAGAGAGAGACAGACAGACAGAGAGAGACAGACAGACAGACAGAGAGAGACAGACAGAGAGAGAGAGCAAGAGAGAGACAGACAGACAGAGAGAGAGAGCAAGAGAGCGAGAAAGATGGTCATTGCTCATCTAAAACATTTTGCAGGTTGCTGAGCTGTTCGAGCAACAATTCAGAAATTCTGAAGAGAGAGAATAGATTACTTTTATTTGCCGTTCAGATTTATTCATGTTTGATGGTCATGTGATCAGATTTAGTGATGATACAGCTTTTGTTCCATTCCATCCCTCCTTTTGTATTTTCTTCATTCTGCCAGTCAAGTCATAGCCCGGCTTTGTACACCACATTGTCTGTTGAGTTGCATGCTCTTCTCATTTGTGTGTATGTTCACACATTTTCATGTCATTTATTTCACAATAATTGATTTAGAAATTTGTCATTTGTTTATTTTTTATTGAAACATTTTTTGTGTGTTTTCTAAAAAAATACATGTGTATCTGTCATCTGTGCATCATACATTAAAGTACATTCCATGCATGTTTTTATGTTTTTGTGAGTCCCTCTTACAGTATCATGAGAAACATCACACTGCACACATGAGATAAGTGGGCATCTATTTCTTGTCTTCTTTTTCTCACACAACTGAGTTACATGTGATGGCTGGGTTTGTTTATTTGATCCTTTTGCTCATTCTTTGCATTTTTTTTAGTGTGTTTACATTCTGTTAGTTCATTTATTCAATGTTTTCATTAGTATTGATATTTGAATTGTGTATTGTATTATCACTACTTTCATTCCTGCCAGAGTAAGAGTAAATTCTGTTTATTTTATTTTGATCATTGTGTGTGTGTGTGTGTGTGTGTGTGTGTGTACGTGTAAATCGTAATGAATAATTTGACATCACTGTGTGCATGTGTGAACATGCTGAATATATTAAATAGAACACATTGTGTTGTATATTTGATTATATTGTGAGTGTTTTAGGTGTGTGAGTTGGTCTAGTCCAGACTTTGCTGTTCTCCATGTGCTTTTCCCAGAGCACACACGGAAATGACTCAGTACAGTGTTATTGTAGCTATCTCAAGTATTGTGGTTTATCCAACTGAATTGCTAACGATCACTAAATTTGTTATATCCAATAAAATAATCACATAAATGTTTTTCATTGTTGTTACAGTGAAATTATGAACATTGCTGAGTTTAAGTAAGATTCTGGCTGTAACAACAATACAGGCATAGTAGATGCAAATAATGGATTAATGTATGTTCTGCCTGGATTAAAATAAATAATCTCTGGGTTCAGGAAGTGAAATGAAGAAACAAAGACAGTAAGATTTTGTGTTCTTCTGTCCTTTGTTTCTGAACTGTATTGTTGTAAAGTCTGAACATTAATGTGAAAGTGACGCGAAGTAAGGAACTACGTCATGTTATTGGAAAATAAACTTCAGGGGGATTTATTCAGAGCTGATTATTTTCCAATAACAGCACATCCCGAAGTGCTTTATTCTTCTTATACCACAACAATTAGGCAATACTAATACTATTTTTGTACTAACTATTTTAAAACTTGTTATCCTATGTATCCATTTGTAGTTATATGTTTAATCTTGTGGAACATCCTCGAAACAAGTTCATCTTACCACTTACGCTGTAACAGTCGCTCCCTCCCACAGCCCCTCTTTTTTCAAAACACCTTCTGAATCAGAATCAAGAATTCAGCTTCGCTGTGGTATAGGAGATTAGCAGATTCTTTGTGAACTATACTGTTAATCAACATATAAGTAAAGGAGGTATCACTTGGAATGGGTTCAATGGGTTCTTTCATAACTGTCTACACAGGCACAGAATATCATCATATTTGGCAAACTGAGAGACAGGAAACAGGAAATTGTTTTGTATGGGCATGCACTCTGTGTGTCTCTCTCTCTCTCTCTCTCTCTCACACATACACACAGATTATTACTATTACTGTTGCTCACTCTGACAGACCTGCAGTTTCCATGGCAACAGAGTTGTGGCCTGCGATCTCAATGAAATGTTACAGAATGCAATATTAAAAGCAGCTCTCACACACACACACACACACACACTTCACATATCTCTCGGGGCCCAATCTGGTCACTGCCCTCCACACATATTGTCCAATCCCAGCCTTGTGGTTCTCCCAGCAGTCACATGAACCCAGCATGGTACATTTCTAATCATTCTCAGCACTGACCCAAAGGTTCCCAGAGCTTTGAGATGAAAAAAAAAACAACATTTTGCATCCACTGTGTTCTCTTGTTCTCAGTCTCTTTCTAGCTCACTCACTGCTGTCATGACAACCAGCCACTGAGCCACCCAAGGGTTTTGCCTCAGCCTAGTGTTGAGTCTTAGATTTAAAGGTGAGAACAGCTGTGGCACCACATGGGTAGGAACAACAGATAAACTTAAGAGGAGGAAATCATTGTAAAGATACTGAGGTGAAACAGCTGCCTGCAAAGTGCTTTAGACATTAAACCTGCCACACATATCATCACTCATGTAATTTTCCCATTTTCCAGTTGTGATAAAGTGCATGTTGTTGATCTCCACTTCTCTGCTTCTCTCAGGGCTCTGAAGAAAACGGCTCTTCCACCTCGCTGGCTTCCACCAAGATCTGCAGCCTGGATGAGGGTGATGGTGCTGTCAGTGATGGTACGAAGTTTTGACATCCTGCATCATTTGTACACATCGCTGTTCATAAATGAACACATATCAAAACCATTCAGAATTCTAACTGAGCTCACAGTAACAGCATAATTTGATCTGTTGTATAAAAAGAGCTTTTATTATGTCATCTTTTATCAACTTGGACACTTACATGTACAGCTCTTTCAGCAGGGCAAGGAAAGTATGATTTAAGGGCAGATATATCAGAATTTGCAAGCCTTTGATATGCAATGAGAGCACCTGTCTGCCATGAAGGGTGCTTATGATTTTGACATAATGCCTCTTCTCCATGTAAGATGAATAAAGTTGATGAATTTATATGTGTCTGGTTATCCTCTGATTAGCTGAGCCTGTGGAAGAGAGCACAGCTCCTGCAGTCCCTGCCTCCATCTCTGACCGCTACACATTAGGCCGAATGATCGGCGACGGAAACTTTGCAGTAGTGCATGAGTGTGTGGAGCGCTCTACTGGCCGGGCCTATGCCCTCAAGATCATCAATAAAGGCAAATGCAGAGGAAAAGTGAGTAGAGCACGCTGAACATCACTACTTACTGTTTTTTTTTTTTTTGTTGTTTTTTTTTTACAGAGGTTCTGCGCTAAAGTTCTAATCATAAGGATGCTTCATGTACAATGTTTACAAGCAGCAAGTCAAGACAGCATACTCTCCTCTGATCTGGCCCTCCTGATGCCTTGACCGAAATTCCTTCCTTGACTTTTAGAGCTAGGTTCCTCTCATCTCAGAGCTTCTTCAAAGTTGAGGATCACGCTTTAATACTGTATTGCTTTTCTCTGTGCACCCGCACCCAGGAGCAAATGATCCAGAACGAGGTGGCTATTCTGCGGAGAGTTAAACATCCCAACATCGTGCTGCTGATTGAGGAGATGGACACATACAGTGAGCTCTACCTTGTCATGGAGCTTGTCAAGGTGCGCATATTATATGATGCATATCTTTTAGTGGTACTTTTGGAAAGTAAAGAATCAATTCACAAGTAACATGTCAGATGCGATCTTGCAACTTCATAGTAATTAGGGTGCTTAGGTGAAATACTCAAACTTTATGTCCTCCTCAGCAAATTTCTAAACATGTACACATGTACAAATGTCGCAATTCAGGGCAATGAAAAGGCCATACAGTAACCTTTACTCAGTCTAAATGCTAGTCTCGACAAATTTAGAGAAACAGGACAGAAAGGAGCATGCAGATTTTGGAGGACCTTTTATGTTTGATGTCTCATTTCGTCGGTCCTTATAGTACAGCTGGCTCAGTCCAGCACAGCTCTATATAAAGCTGCTGCTCTAGTTAGCCTTCTCTTTGAGGGGATTTCAGCAAACCAGGCCACTGTAAACTTTCTGCTCATGTTATTTATCAACAACAAGCTACTGTGAAGTACAAATGAATGAACTAATGACCTTGACATGTGTGTACTTAATAGGCTTTTGTATTATGACAGGTTAAAAAAGGTGGACAGTTTCCTGTTAGTCTGAAACTTTGCAGATATTTATTGTGTTGTTGTGTCTTGCTTGTCCACAGGGGGGCGACCTCTTTGATGCTATTACCTCTGCGACCAGATACACAGAGAGGGATGCCAGTGGCATGCTGTATAACCTGGCCAATGCAATTAAATATCTACACAGCCTTAACATCGTCCATAGAGACATTAAACCAGAGAACCTATTGGTAAGAGGATCATTTGAACCTTACTTTCTGCAATAGTGGTTAGCATGTTGCCTCGCAGCTCCAGGGTTGGGGGTTTGATTCCCACCTCTGCCCTGTGTGCGCAGAGTTTGCAGTTTCCTCCCACACACAGGGTGTGTGTGTGTGTGTGCGTGTGATTGTGTCCTGCAATGGGTTGGTGCCCCGTCCACGGTGTCCCCCACCTTGTTCTCTGAATCCCCTGGGATAGGCTCCAGGCTCCCCCACAACCCTGTGTAGGATAAGCGGTACAGAAAATGGATGCATGGATAGATGGAAATGTAACTAAACATGTGATCCTTTTTTTTTTTTACTGCCAAATTTTACTTCATCATCAATATAAGCTTTTTGTACTCATGATTATACAACATTATACACAGTGGCAGCAGTCTGTGAAAGTGTTTTTCAGCAAGAATGAAAAAGAAAGAAAGATAGATGTGTGAATTAATAGTTGAATAGATGATTGAATGAATTAAGGAAAGGAATAACGAAATGCAGAAAAGCAGGTGGATAACTCTGACTGTCAGTGCCGTCCTTCCTCTCTCCTTCTCCTGGAGCCTGACTGTGTGATCTCACTGTCACAGGGGAGGAAGTGAGACATGACTCACAAACTGACAGTCATCCTGCACCCTGAGCACAGACTAAATCACTTCAAACACATGCCATTCTGAAACAGAATCAGTGTGTGTGTGTGCCCTGGCCTCAGCACCCAACGATGATTAAGAGAGAGAGGCCATAAATAAATGCAATTCTGCCGGAACATTATTCACACTATGTGGGTATATTAATGTTCTCAAATGTTCTACCACAAGGATTAGCATGGCTTAGCGTTTATAATATAATGATTAGAATTATAGTCAATTATTACATTGCCATTACATCGAAACCATGCACTAGTTCCATGGCATATGTGATTGTGGGCACATCTTCACTGTGGCTGTGAAATTTAATCAACGCAAAGTGAAATGGGCACTGAGTCAGTGGCTCTCACCTCATGTTGGTGGTAATTGCATGCATTACTAAAAACTTTGCTACCATCCTCACTCCAAATGGGGCTTTTTTTTCTCTTTTTTTTTTCTTCCAAATGCCACTCTTTCAGACATTATGCAACCAAACAGAGCAGAGAAAGTGGAATGTGTTAGTGGCAGCAGTTTGTCTTTCTACTTTAGCATAAGTTAAACTCAGGCTAATGAACATGGAAGGGATGGGGGTTCAAAGGACAGCAGTGATTCAACATTTGAGTATCGCCTCAGTTGGCACGTGTCTTGAAGTCACATTCGTGTTTGAAGTAGTTCATTAGAAATGGTGCAAGTGTGAAACATGTCCGATCTAAACATTAACACTCTGTTGTTCTCATTCAGGTGTATGAGCACCAGGACGGCAGTAAGTCTCTAAAGCTGGGAGACTTTGGCTTGGCCACAGTGGTAGATGGGCCACTCTACACCGTCTGCGGGACTCCCACTTATGTAGCACCTGAGATTATTGCAGAGACCGGGTGAGACTCTGCTCACTGATAACACTTCTCATGTCTGAGCTTAGGCTTTGATTTAAAGATCTAAATAAAGCATTCTGTAGATATGCTACATTTACTGTATTACCAGCAACATTTCTTAAATGACATGTTAAATGATCAACTCTGTATTTGTTCATTTCATAGTGTTCTGTTTCCTTTTTTTAAATTGCTTTAGAATTAATTTGTATTAATTTATCACAATTGTATTCATTTTCATTTTCAAATTCATTTAATTTTATTTGTTTGATTGCATATTATAATTAAATTTTATTCTGTATTTTTATACAAAGTTCTATAATATAATTATGTATATTATATTCATTTATATTGTTTATATTAATGTTTTTTTTTGTTTTGTTTTAAAACCAAGTTAAGTAATGAATAAATACAAGGTCTGAATAATATGTATATACACTATATGGACAAAAGTTTGCAGATCAGACCTGACCTGAGCATCACACCCGTATTTCGAACATCCATTTCCAGATGTAGTTCCCCCCTCTGCTGTTATAATCACCTAAACTCTTCTGGGAAGACTTTCTACTAGATTTTGGAGGGTGGCTGTGGGAATTTGTCCATTCAGCCACAAGAGCATTAGTGAGGATAGGCACTGATGTCTGGTGAGCAGGCCTGGGGTGCAGTCAGCATTCACATATTCAGTGGGGTTGAGGTCAGGGCTCTGTGCAGGCCACTGGATTTCTTCCAGTCCAAACTCAGCAAACCATGTCTTCATGGAGCTAACTTTGTGCACAGGGGCATTGTCATACTGGAACATGTTTGGGCCTCTTAGTTCCAATGAAAGGAAACTGTAATGCTATAGCACACAAAGACATCCTATACAATTGTGTGCTTCCAACTTTATGGCAACAGACTGGGGAAGAACCACATATGGGTGTGATGGTCAGGTGTCCACAAACTTTTGGACATATAGTGTAGCATATTTACTGTAACTGAACAGCATTATTATCTCATTTTAGACTAAGCTCTTCTTCTTCTCTCACTATAGCTATGGCCTTAAGGTAGATATTTGGGCAGCTGGAGTTATCACATACATCCTACTGTGTGGCTTCCCACCCTTCCGAGGGTGAGTTTATTATGTGTTTTTTATATTGAAGCAATTATAAATGGTTCAGAATATTGTTTTATACTCTCAGGACCGAGAATTTAATCACTCATAACATCATGATCATTGTGATGATTGTGCCTGACTTACACAAGGCACAATATTCATCACCTTTTATACAAACTGATCAAAATGTGGGAATGTGTACAGAGTGGTGTTTTCATTCAAACCAAGCTGAGAGCATGTGCTGGATGTGGTGCATTGCTGGTTATCTGAATTATTTTGGATGCTGTTTTGTGGGCCCTCTGTTTCACAGAATTATGATGTGCGACGTGTGCTAGCCAGTGTAGGAAGTGTAATAGACATGAGTTATGTAAGACAGCAGGAGCAGCACAGCCCCCTTATGTTTACTGGATGTACTACAATTCATAGCTTCTTCTTTTTTTAACTGTCATTTTCGGCAATTTGTCACTTTTTCACAGGAGTGCAGATGACCAGGAGGCACTGTTTGACCAGATTCTGCTGGGCCAGTTAGAATTCCCTCTCCCATACTGGGACAATGTGTCGGACTCAGCCAAGGTGTGTGATGGAAAACATTCAGTAATTCCTTCCATCAGTCAGTCACTTTGTATTTTTGGGACTTGTTTGGTGTAAATGTCTCTATTGCTTTTAAGACAGATTTGCAAAAGAGCTTCCATCAAAAAATGTGATGCTGCATGAAACAGCTGTAACAGCTGTTCTCACTTTAACACTGCTAGCATTCAGAAATGTCTTAAGAACTTCTGTTCAAACAGCTCAGCAACCTGCAAAATGTTTTAATGAGCACTGACCATCTTTCTCTCTCTCTCTCTCTCGCTCTCTCTCTCTGTCTCTCTCTCTCTCTCTCTCTCTCTCTCTCTCTTGCTCTGTGTGTGTGTGTGTGTGTGTGTGTGCAGGAGCTGATTATATCCATGCTGCAGGTGGAAGTAGATCAGAGATACACAGCTCTGCAGGTGCTGGAACACCCCTGGGTCACTGTGAGTATCTCATGATGATACTGCTCTGTAGAAAAATACAACCAGTACCTTTAATAACTCTAAATAACCTTCACCTGAGTTAACTCGATATAGTTTACATACGTCCGAAATCAATCAGTGAGTAACATACATTGGATCAGAGTGTGTCAAATGTGACAAATCTGCAACTTATAAAACACACTGACTTGCTCAGTAATTTCCTTCACAACTCAGCCATACTAGTAAAATATCAAGTATCATTTGCTTCTATAATATAAGATTGCACATTACATCCACAGGATGACGGTTTATCAGAGAACGAGCACCAGCTGTCAGTGGCAGGAAAGATCAAGAAGCACTTTAACACAAGCCCCAGGCCCAGCTACACCACGTCAGAAATGAACGTCATCACGGTGAGAGCTGCTCTCTCATCAGCTCTATGATGAAATAGTTATATGATTATATCACATTATGTCATACCAGTAATTATACCACAGCACTGTCCTCGATTCTCAGAAGAGGGTTAATTAAGTTTCTATAACAGCAATTCTGACAGTAGTTCCTGCTGTAATTCACAGGTTCATATTAACGTGTTTATTCTAATACTTTACCGTTTCCTATAGTATAGTATACTCATTAAGAGAGATGGTGAATGCTCCATATAATCTAAGATTACTAATAAATGGATGTCAAAATGTATATAATAATTCATTTGGCGAAGCCTTATGTAAAGAGATATTTATTTAACATCCAGCATCAAAACATTGTAACATGTGTCTTAAGGTCGGGACAGTCTTCAGGATAGTTAGGGTTAGTTTTAGGGTTATTAATATCAAGAGAAAATAAAAAAGAAGCTGGTGAGGAAACGACTGTTCAGAGCTGTTATAACCGCTCTGACGATACAATATAGTAAATAAATAAAAGATAATGAAGAAACCACTAATGTTAATGAACTAAAAAATATGCCACACAAAATGTTTTGTGATGAGTTACTTGAAATTACACTACGGGTTATTAAAAAAGAATAGCATTGAATCACAACAAATGAAAACTGCATTTCCCTTAGTTTTAGTCACCTGCAAAATGCTGTTAATAAGAAAGCATGTAAAACATGCACTCCTATAGTATTATCTGTCACTTAATGTTTACAAATGAATATAGTAAAGGTGCAATAGGGAAATGGGTTTACTACTATACTTCTACACTACTATAGCAGGATGTGTAATATATATATAGGGTGTTATGTGTGAGGGCTTTGTGTTGAGTTGTACTGGTTTCTCTTTGCATAGCTCAATCATGACTTTGGCATCCAGAGATCAGGATCATTGGACTTTTATCAGCACCCGAATGTACTGGGAATGTACTGGATAAGGTAAAGATTGCCCCTGCGTCTAACAGCAAGTCTGATTGTGTTCTGTGGCATGTCACTTATGCACAATTCTATGGATGTTTTATCATCAGTTTAAATTTCTAACATTTGCTTAATGATGATTTTGTTTGATGCTGTAAATATTTGCATTGTTTGTTCTGCAGGATAAAATATATAATAATTTATTTATTTATTTTTTTTTGAAGTTTGCACCTCTGGGCAAACCATTAAAGGTTCTCTGTAGAACCATAAACAGAAGTTCCATTTTAGAGAGGGGTTTGATATATATATATATTATGCTAGCACACTTTACTATCCAGAGAATTTGAAATCACCTTTATTAATTTATAGTATGTGTTACATTTTTATGGAAACCACATTAGTGGTGCAGTTTGTGTTGTGATTCTAGACATTATAATAATAATAATAATAATAATAATAATAATAATAATAATAATAATCAATATATATATAATATATATTATTCAACCCCCATTGCAAATCAAGTTTATTGTCAAAATTTACAGACTTTCAGCTGTTTGCAATGAACAAATCAAACAAAAGCAACTGAAATAGTTCAATACAACGAACGCTTCAAGTGGTTTCCCAAAATTCAACTGAAAATGCAACTTATAATGACTTCTCCAGTTTCAAAGTTATTCAACCCTCTGAATAGAATCCCTCACACCAACACAAATATGCAAAACAGGTGTTGTCTGAAGCACACCTGATGCACCTAATCAAAGGCTTCATTAGTTGCACCAGATGTGCTTGAGCTGGAACACATGAAATACCTTGACTGGCTAGGGGCAGAACATATATGAAATACCTGGTTGGGGCAGAAAAAGGAAGCTATCAATAGCTGCAACCAGATTTCTGAGAACGCAGGTTGTGAAAAACCCTCGAGTGACTGCAAAATACCTGCAGCAAGACTTGGCGGCAATAGGCACTGAGGTTTCAGTGAGCACAGTATGGCGCGTACTAAACGCAGAAGGTTTCCATGCCAGAAGTCCAAGATGTATGCCACTATTGACCCAAAAGCACAAGAAAAGTCAGCTCAAAATCATATAAATAAACCACAGAAGTTTTGGGATTTTGTTCTGTGGAGCGATAAAACAAAACTGGAACTTTTCAGCATGATGGATCAGCGGTATGTCTGGAGGAAAAAGAATGAAGAAAGAACACAGCGTGTTGATGGCTCGGTGATGCTCTGGGGCTGCTTTGCATCCTCTGGCACTGGAAACCAGTAACGTGTGGAAGGCAAGATGGATTCATTGAAGTATCAGGAAATCCTAGTAGAAAACCTCATGCCATCTGTGAGGAAGCTGAAGCTTGGGCGTCATTGGACCTTCCAACAGGACAATGATCCCAAGCATACCTCACATTCCACCAAGGCTTGGTTGCAGAAGAAGTCCTGGAAGATTCTACAGGGCCATCACAGTCACCTGACTTGAACCCTATAGAAAATCTCTGTTGGGAGTTGAACAAGGCGGTTGCAGCACAAAAACCCAGGAATATTACCAAACTGGAAGCCATTGCTCATGAGGAATGGGCTAAGATTCCTCAGGAACGCTGCCGGAAGCTGGTGTCTGGCTATGCATCTCGTTTGCAGCAGGTCATAACAGCAAAAGGGTGTTCTACTAAGTACTAAAGATGCTTACCATGAAGGGGTTGAATAATTTTAACACTGGAGAAATCATTATAAATTGCATTTTCAGTTGAATTTGGGGAAACCACTTGAAGCATTCCTTGTGTTGAATTATTTCAATTGTTTTTGTTTGATTTGTTCATTGCAAACAGCTGAAAGTCTGTAAATGTTGACAATAAAATTGCAATGGGGGTTGAATCATTTTGATTGCAACTGTATTATAATATACTCAGAAATAATCAAAGTTTTCACCTTCAGATTGAATCACCACTTTCCAAATACTATGTATTCTGGATATTCTTTTTATTAGAGCATCATTCTTAGTGCTATACACAGTTTCTCTGCCATGACCTTTCTGTTGAGTTAAAACACAATTTCATTATGATTATGAGTATTGATGATTTTTTTTTTCAGCGGTGCCCTTGTTCCATACAAAGCTAAGTCTATAATGACTAAAATGCCTCTCTGTCCCTCTCCAGGCCACCGCTCTTGATAAGGAGAGGCAGATTCTCAGATGAGGACGCCACCAGAATGTAAGCAGAGAGCCTTGCACTGCCCAGCCGTTCTGTAGCCTCCCCTTTCCACTCTCGTCCTCCGTTCTCCGTCTTGCTCTCCAAACGGTCCCCTTCAGTCCCACCTCCTCCACATCCACGTCTGAGTCTGAAGACTTTTCCGGCCGCTCCAGTGAGACTGTCTGCTCCCCCAGCTCTCCCTTCTAGGGTCTGAGTAAAGGTGGTGAGTGCAGAAGGAGAAGAAGGGTTTATGAGGATTCAGAATGTGGAAGTGTGGAATTCATCTGAGACATTTTGTAAAGTGTGGACTTTGTTTCCCAGCTAGGAATTGGGAATACAGTTTGTCAGGACTGGCAATGAATTCTTTGAATTGAACCATTTCATTAATTCAGTTTTTTATTTCTCAGTTAAAAGAAGCCAGCCTAAAGCTTCTGTACACTGATTTCATGTATTTTTGGTCCAGTCTCGTGGATGGACCAGCTAATTAGCAGTTCATTAGCAGTTAATTGGTCATTTGTAATGATTGATAATGTGAAGCTGCAGAGCCACAGGCACACTGACTTTGTCCACCTGATCTCTACACTCTGGAAACAAAGCACCTGTCTTCTGTGTCGAAAAACTCTTTCTTCCCCATCACAATAACACCTTGTCTTAATTTCAGCACTTTGCTCTCCTTCTCTCCGAAACTGCAGCTGAAGGTGCTATCTAGCACAGAGAGTAGGCTCGCATGTGAGATGGGGACCGTTTTTTTTGTAATCGGTGTAAATAATATAATTTCAATTATTTTGATATTGACACTATATTTCTTTAACTTAACTAGCGAGTATAGCAATTGCATATGTCATCATTTCACTGTACATAACCGTCTCAAGCACAAAAGCAACAAGCTTGTAGGAAAGATGTCTGTATCTTTCCTTGGAAGCGCTTGCGTCCATGATATTCAGTGTGTCTCGGTTCCTATGTGGGTAATCTATAACAGAAATCAATGTAGAGATAGTGGAGTATCTAAGGAAGCTGAAATTCAGGTTTAAGGGGCAGAAGTTTTGGGTTTGAATGGCAGATAGGATTTGAAATATTAGTGATAAATTGTATTGGGAATAAAGCTAGTGTAGCTCTCAGTCGACTCAGTGTATGGACATCAGTTATCATCACATCACTCATTCTTTTTCTTTTGATTGATTAAAACTGAGCATTTGGTTAGGAGGTGATGAGAAAGTGTGAGGAAATTGAAAAAATGATAAACACCACTCTGTCTGTCAAGTCAACAAAAATGCATCTTAACCTGCATTTGCACCAGCGACTGTGCCATGGCTTTAAGGACCCCAACTGCTTCTGTTCATTACTCATAATCAGAACAATATTATTAATACAAAAGAAATCCCTAGTTTTGTGTACTTCTACAGCCACTGCTAGACCGATTTTACTTGTATTTACATAATTTGCACCCTTGTCTGACATGATGAAATCAGCTATACTGTGTGCCTGGTTCACACCAAAAACAATAAAGACATAATTCTGAAAAAGTGTGATTTTGCATGTTTGTTTTTCTTTATTTTATCATTTTCCTGTTTTTTTGTTAGCTGAATGGATTTATGAAGTAGAATTGATCCGTCACTTATTAAAGCATATACTGTATGTTCATTTTACAAAAACACAAATGTTTAACATTAGTATGAATGACCGAGGCAGATGATTTCCTAAAATGTTTCTGTTGAAATCAATCACTTTAGTTGTATATTCTAGATAAGGAGGAGCTGTATGTAAACCTCTATATTAATATGCATTGTAAGCAGTCCAATTTTCTGCCCATGTAATACAGTCTATCTGAGAAAATCATTACTACAAGAAAATACTGGAACTTTTTGGTTTGGGTCCACTTGTACTCTTCGAGATTCTCTTTAAATCAATACAGAGTTACTCAGACCGATCAACTTACAATGAAACTTTTCTATCCTGATGGGCATGGTCTCATCTATGATGACTGCACCCCTTTCCAGAGGGAACAGGGACTCGCCGAATAGTTTGATGGGGATGTAAATGATGTGAATCATATGCAATGGCCTTTACAGGCACCAGATCGCAATCCATTTGCCTAACGTCAGACAGCGCTCTCCATCACATCATCAGTACACAGTCTTTTAGAAGAATGGTGTTGATCCCACCGGAGACTGTAGAATCTACGTCAAGGTACATCGGAGCTGTTCTGGTGCCTCCACAGTGGCACACCACCTTACTAAGACACTTTGTGTAGGTTTTTCCTTTAACTTATCATCTCTATGTGTCCAAATACCACTAAAATATTCTTCATATAAGTTGGATTGGATAATTTTGAAACTAATGTTCAAAGAAAAAACTAAACATTTATACATCAGTATATTTAAGCTTAAAATATTATTAATTGCACAGATTACGTTCTTTAGGAAGGGTGGCAATAATTGTGGAGTTGAGTGTGAAAAACAAAAGTTGACCGTCAATATGAAAGAATATATTCAAACAAACATTAAAATATGCTTTTATTTTTAAACATCCCAATGAAAAGCTGCATGTAACTACTGTACTGAACAAGATGGCCAAAAGCACACTGATTTTGAACTTCATTACGATATTTAATGTTTAGTATATGTATATGCAAGTACAGTGTTCTGCACAGACTAAGCAGTAGTCACACACTAGGAGTAAAAAAAAAAAAAAAAGTCGTGTTGTGTATTACAGCTCTCTGGTAAAGAGCCTCAGCAGGTCACAAAAATAGAGACACACCTGACAGGCATGTTTTGGTTGGTTTTATTGTAAATACGACAAAAAGAAAACAATTGTATTTTACAGTTATTGATCTTTATATATTGGCATGAATGAATTTTGAACATTTGAAGAGATGCCTCCTGTCAGTTTCTGCCTTATTCACGTTGCTGCAAATGCATGAATCAGCAGATGGGGCTCGAGTTCATGAGTTAGATTAAAATGTCTTTCCTTCATTTTTTTCACCAATAACTGTACCTCTCCTCTCTACAAACAATAAACAAAACAATAAATTAGAGACATATGCAATAATCAAGTCACCATGGAAAAATAAAAGAACAAAAATGTACAAATTGAATCAAACGTACAGTACTAACCAGTCACCTTTAATCCTGGACAGCTGTGCTCATCAACTACTGCACCTCTGTCTCAGTCATATACACACACCCATGGCCAATAACAAGGCAAAATCCCCAAACTCTTTGCATAATTCATTGTTCTGTTGAGTTTTTTTTTGGTTATTATTTACACCTTTGCAAGGAAACAAGGTTATATTAGAGTTCAGTATTACACTGTAGATCCAAAAATATTTTTCTTATTCTTAAGTGGCTGAGGGGGGAAAAAATGAAACTGCTGCATATTGAAGTGTTTACATATTTTAATACTCATATAAACCAAGCTTTCCTCCTCAAAAGCTTTATGATTTCTATTTCTCTCCTAGCTACGGCGTTATGATATTGCTTACTGCGGTGGTACAACAGAATCATTACACGTTTTTAATATTGAACAAATACAACGAACATCGATGCACAAATCATACAACTGATGGTTTCTATAAACAAAAATAAAACCATTCCGCTAAATTAGGTTATTGGTGCAAAGTGCCATTACAAAATCTTCAACATTTATTTCTTTTTTTATCATAAATAATCAGAAAATGTGTGAGAGTGAGAGGGTTACATTTTATTTTTACCTTAGTGTTTTTTTTTTAATTCTTTTCTCCACTTACATGCCTGTCTTGCCCACGCTGTCGAGTTATGTACATATATGACAAAACAATTACCAAATATACAAAGAAGAAAACGAAGGTCGTTTTCTGATAGGACATGACCTCCAGCGTGTACCTGGCTGCTCTCATCTCAGGCCACCATCATCTCATCAAAAGCGCCAACAGTTTATTAATAATACACAATAATTTACATACAGCAAGTCATTAATGATTTTAAAGGTGGCGGAACCGTCCGGATGGGGGAAACTGAGGGATGTAAGCTCTGCCCTTAGACCAAAGACCTGTATTATATTCACCAACATTCTGCGTGTGTGTGTGTGTCCCAACCCTGGTTCTCTAGCCCACCCGCTAAAATGAGAGTAAAAGCATTCTTTGATTTGATTATTTGGTGGTTCATCTCTGAAGCCTCTGAGGTTGAGATACTTTCTCGAGTCCACAGCACTGATCATGTTCACAGTCTGCAAACAAGAAGACTTTACATGACCTATTATCATATGTGGGGTGTGAAAAACAATCCTAAAGATTCTAGCTTACAACAACAAAGTCTTATGTTTGTAATCTTTTCATTAAGTCCGACGGTCCAGTCTATTCCAGAACAGAGACATGTTTGGTGTTTCCGGAAACTTCTAACGGGTCATGAGTTAGTAGGAGCTCTCCCAGCTGAAGTTTGGCAGCAGCCTGCAGTCAGTTTTCTCGTTCCTCACACTCCACTGTGTGTGTGTGCGCGTGTGTGTGCGTGTGTGTATGTGCATGCGTGTGTGTGTGTGTGTGTGCACGCGCGCGCGCATGTGTGTGTGTGTGTGTGTGTGTGTGTGTGCGTGTGTTTATGTCCACTCTCAGTATCTGTTCTGATGCTCATAGTGCCAGCGGTTGAAATCAATGTTGAATGCCACGATGCTGCCTGATGCCATGCCAGTAATTAAAGTTCTGTAAATACAGGAGTTGAGAATATAAAACATAAAGAAAAAAAAATGAAACAATAACAAAAAAAAGAGAAAGAAATTAATTTATACAAATTTATATAAATAATTTATATAAATTATACATTAGACTCCTTGAGGCTCCACTTATTCTGATGTCTGTGAACGGTCTCACAACCAAAAGATTACTGCACTTACTGAAAACAGTTTATGCTCAAGTCTCATTCATTATTCAGTCTATAACTTCACTAGCATCTATACAGGTTCGAAAATTAATTAAGCATACATATATCCCCGATGATCAATGAAATAAGTAAGTACTAAACTTTTTTGTTTGGCCAAACTGTTCCTTTAACAATGATGCTATGTTAATGGCTTTATAGTCATTATTATATGTTTTTATTGTGAGTACACTATGATCATTATTATGGTTAGAGGACTCTAGTGTCCTATCAATCTGCTCATTTACATGTTACATAACTACACAAACTAGGAGTGTGCTCACCTCTGGTCATGAGAGAGATCCATGGCCCGGATTCCAGCGTCACAGCCTGGGTAGATGTAGAGCTGCTTAAAGTCGCAGGCCTGCCACACCTCCACCACTCCGTTATCTCCTCCAGTCACCAGATTCTGTCCATCGCTGCTCAGCAGCACAGCCTGACACACAGAGATATCAGAGTTGAGTTGAAGTAATAAAGGCATCACTGTGTGTGATTAAGGGCTTTATGGTGTGAGAGCTTACCCGGGTAGAGTCGTTGAGCTCCATCTGAGCGAGCAGCTTGCCATTGATGCTGAAGTTGCAGAAGCGGCCTCTCTCGTAGTATATGATGCAGTGACCCTCACTGGACACGGAGATGAGCCGAGGCTGCTGGCAGTTTTCTGGACCCTCCAGAGCCCGCAGCAGATCCCCTGTGATGGTGTGTACCAAACATGGACCCTCTGACCCCACACACACACACACACAGTCATGTTAAGACATAACAGTTTGCCTACAGACCATAAAAGCAGTGAGAGTATCTTTGAGTTTTATATATATGGACTCACTCATCTTTTTTGCAGTTAATAACACTCAAAAGTTTCAGAAATCGAGTCAGGTTAGCGCAGTCTAATTTGCTGGCTAAAGATAATGAACACGTAGAAATGCCAAAAAATTCCCATCTATGCTACCAAAGATGGGATAGTTCTGTTCAAGGTGACATCATAACTAATACGTAATTAAACCTGGAAATAGACACGGCAAATGTACAACCCCATTATTGTTACTGAGTGCTGCACCTGTTTTGCATTTTTTCGCACACAGATTAATTAATAAATACAACAAGCAGTATATATTCAGTAATGCATTTAACTGATTACAATAGAAGGAAGTGGTGTTTGTACTGACCTTTGGCTCCACTGATGACTAGTCCCAGCTCAGCACACACCGACACACACACCACCTCATGATCATGACCCGTGAGAACAGCCCGGGGTGCTGGATAATCACCTAGACAAGACAAACCACACACTCAGATCCTGACAGAGCAGACGACTAATCTCTGTGATGTGTTCACTATTCAATCACAACATTCTTGCACTGTGGTTTTATCACCTTTTTCAGAATATAACAAAATGCTTATTACTACTGAACATATTTTAGTTGTTTATGGTGTCTTTCTAGCAGCCCATTTGTTGGTATTGATGTTTCTTGGGTGGTTCAGAATACACAGCACTTTCACTGGCATAAAGGGATACATTTGTGAATCTGCATATTGGTATTTATTTGTAATGTTATTTATTCAAGTAAAAGTGTGCGCAAATTGGTGAAATGTGAATTCAAGGGTGGACAAATCACATGGTGAGTAAAAGTTCCAGTACTCTGCCCATTCCCATGTTATGGTTGCGCAGAAACCGAATTCACTAGGCTAAGAAGTGCTAGCTAACATAACACAATATATAGTATACAAGCCATGAGGCCTATGTATGATTGTTTGGTAGTTTAGTGCATTATTACTAAGGGAAATAAACAAGGGAAATACAATCATTATCCTAACTTTTTTGCTTCAATAAATAACATTATCATTTAAAAACTGTATTTTGTGTTTACTCAGGTTGCCTTTGTTTTATCTTAGATTTTGTTTTAATTTCTGAAACAATTTAGTATGAGAGATACAGAAAAGCAGAAATCAGGATGGGAGCAAATACTTTTTCACAGCACTGTATGTTGGATTTGAGCTGAATTATATTTTGCTCAGTTTCATCAGTGTTTACACATTCCTGTTCCTGATTCAGAAACTATCATCTGTCATCTGTGCACAATAATTAATCCTCCTAGTAAATACTTTCCTACTGAACCCAGATCACTCCTCAATGTATGTAGTGCAGCAGATGGTGGGATTCGGAAGCGTACTCTACAGTTTAAACATGACCTACGTACCAAATCAAATCTTTAGCTTAGTGAAATACAGTATGGAACTGGATTCTTTTCCTCTTGTTGAAGTGTTTATTCATTAGAACCTTGCAGCATTGGGGCTGCTCTTTGTGTGTTTTAAATGCA
Source organism: Ictalurus furcatus (assembly GCF_023375685.1). Lineage (NCBI taxonomy): Eukaryota > Metazoa > Chordata > Actinopteri > Siluriformes > Ictaluridae > Ictalurus > Ictalurus furcatus. The sequence goes on from NC_071270.1 coordinate 10,012,691, forward strand.
GCATTGTGTGAACTCACTGTTGTTGGGATTGTCTCCGATGATGTGATGTCGTCCACTCCAGTACCACAGCAGCAGCGTGGCGTCTCGTGAGCCTGAGACGATGTAACAGTCTCCGCCGATGTACGACTCAGAACGAGCCAAACACGTCACTACATCCCAGTGACCAAACACAATCTGAGTCAGTTTACCTGAGGACACATTGAACCACAAGGTCAACATCACGATTCAAAAGTGGAGACTAATGAGACTCACTGTAAATTATCTGCTGGCGCTAGTATTTAAGGATCTGTATATGGAAACACAGACCACTATAGACCACTGATTTTTTTTCTTTTCTTTCATTTCTTTAAACAGGCAGAAGAAGGAAAGACACAAACTAGAGGTTAGTTTATAAATAAGGAACGAATACACAGTAATAAGTGCATGCAAAGAGACAGACCCGTTTCTGTGGAGTAGACTCGGAAACTCTTGTCCCAGAAGCCACACACCAGGATGTAGCGATTGTCAGCAGTGACCACAAAACAGTGTGTGTTTATCTGAATGCTTTGGTCAACCAGGTCAGTGATCTGCCGTTTATTCACCCCAGAGTTATTGGCTGTGATGATTGGAAGAAGAGTGTTGGTCAGTGTGTATTTACGGACAACGGCAAGTGAACACTTATGGAGAAACAAAATGGGGCTGCTCTTTGTGTGTTTTAAACTGATCAGTGTTATACAATGTTGTGTATCTACTATACAGTAAGTGCTATCAAATTTATTTATTTATTTTTACCTATAAGAGGATCCATCTCTATTGGGAGGTGATGAGCCTGTTCCAGTGAGTAGCCTGGGGCTCCCCTGAGACCTGCAGGAGGCAGAGATGTTTATTCATATTTTAAAAGTTAAATACATACCTATTTATACAGTCATACCCTAAGGATATATAAAGGTAAAACACACTACATGGACAAAAGTTTGTGGACACCTGACCATCATGGCCTATATGTGCTTTTGAACATCTCATTCCAGATTTAAACCCCCTTTCCTGTTATAATAACCTCCACTCTTCTGGGAAGACGTTCTACTAGATTTTGGAGTGTGACTGTGATTTGTCCGTTCATCCACAAGCCTATTAGTGAGGTCAGGCACTGATGTTAGAAGAGGAGGCCTGGGGTGGAGTCAGAGGTCCAGTTCATTCCAAAGGTGTTCATTGGGGTTGAGGTCAGGGCTCTGTGCAGGCCACTCAAGTTCTTCCACGCCAAGCTTATCAAGCCATGTCTTCATGGAGCTCGCTTTGTGTACAGGGGCATTGTCATGCCAGAACAGGTTTGTGCTTCTTAGTTCCAGTGACGGAAATTGTAATGCTACAGCATACAAAGCCATTCTATACAACTGTGTGCTTCCAACTTTGTGGCAGCAGTTTGGGGAAGAAGCACAGACTGTATGGATGTGAAGGTCAAGTGTCCACATATTGTATATAATATGATACATGAAGACATATTCTAGCAATACAGGATAATACAAGATAAAGGACACAAATCAACAGATAAAAAGCAGCTTAGATATAAAGTCCTAGGGAAAACTTCAAACAAAAGTTCAGTAGAATTATTTAGTGTATACAAAATCAACCAACTTGGAACTGAATTAAAATGACAGCACTAAAGGTATGCACTATATGCACTAAAACGTATTTGGTTTAGTTTTTGTCACGTTAGGGTTGCTGTGCTCCATTGTTGTATTGTTCACTGAGCTGAAGCTTTTACAATATCCATTAGCGTAGACACTGTGTCAGGCCTGAGGGTCAGGTTCCGTCAGGATAATGGTAGCACTACTAGCAAAAAAAACACACCACCACATACCATAAATACTGGAGTAATGTAAAAAGATAGACAATTGCACCGAAGTAGGGTAATGCAAAAAAAAAATTATCCATTTCATCACTGGCTAAATTAAATGTATATAGGAAGCACTAAGACTTTTAAATATATTTTAAAGTAATAATCATTTACTCATATCATTTTGTCTGCTTATGTAAATGAAGCAGACTTGCAAAAATACACCTGTTATTATGACTGAAACAGAACTCGGCACAGGAGGTTCACTCTATCAAACTGATGTGATTCTATATTAACCCATCTGTGTTAAGTAGAAGGCTGACACAGCTGGGTGTGTGAGATGGGTGATGAGGCAGGTGAGGCAGCATGCCAGTGCTCACCGACGGTGTTGTGCCAGCGGTTAACAGCAAACAGGCGGCTGCAGGTGACCGTTACGGCAGCGGGCATGCTCAGGTGAGGGAGCGTATTGGCAGCCACGTGTGTCACCGGAGAGTTGGAGGGAAATTTCAGCACCATGATCACATCCTGCTGCATCTGATCCTTAAACATGAGTGGACTCTGAGGAAGGAAACACTGATGAAAAGAAAGACAGCAAGAAAGACAGAGATGGACACAGCCAGAGAGGAAGAGGAGAACAAAAGGAGGTGGGAAGGAAAGGAAAATGAAGGAAGGATGAAGGAAAAAGAGGGAGAGAGGTATGTTAGAGTGGAACCATGAGGATCACAGAAGGAACTGTAAGGAGGGACAAAAGGCACTGGAGTGATGCAGAGGATGAAAGATAAGGTCTGTTTCAGGTCACAGGAGAACGAAGACTGGCTTTTCTTATCTAAACTGCCTCTCAACACAAAGGCTCTATCTGAACAACACTACATCTGAGCTCTGTTTCCCAAAAGCACTGTACATTTACAATAAGCTTAACTGGTAGAGAGAGTCTTCAATCTGGTGCTTTCCTGAGATAGCTTAGATAATCTTAGCTTATCTAAGCTATCTTATTTCTAAAATACATTATTGTCTATAGTTTCATTGCATATGCTATTAGCTGGGAAGAACCTATCAGAGCCCTTTTAAGTCTCTACAGAACAAAAAAAGGGTGCTTCTTAATCGTGTGGGAGTTTCCCAAGTGTTAGATGCAATGATGCTCAAATCTATGGTAGTAATTTCACTGGAACAGAGCTAACTATAGAGTAACTATAAACGGACAAAAATAATTGAACTAATAAAAAAGCAATTGTTGCCAAGATAAAACCTTGTGCGATCTGCTGTTATAGAAAATGTGTAAGCAGAACAATTTTCTCAAAATCAGTGTCAATGAAACTGAAAATAAGAAGTGAGTTTGACTTGAAAACACATGTAAACTTCTTTCTAATTATCATTGTAGTTGTTCCCCCACACTCTGGTAGGTTGTGTATGCAGCAGAGAATGAATGCTGTGCTGTGACGGTCTCACCAGATGCATAGCCGAGCTGCGGGGAGGATGAGGCTCAATTAACAGCTGCGAGGGAACTTGACCAAACGTCTGGATCTGAGCCTCTGTGGACTACAGAGAGAGCAAGAGAGAGAGAGAGAGAGAGCGAGAGAGCGAGAGAGAGAGAAGGAGGGGAGAGAGAGGGAGAGAGAAAAGGAGGGGGGAGAGAGAGAGAGAAAAGGAGGGGAGAGAGAGGAAAGGAGGAGAGAGAGAGGGAGAGAGAAAAGGAGGGGAGAGAGAGCGCGAGAGAAAAGGAGGCGAGAGAGAGAAAAGGAGGGGGGAGAGAGAGAGAGAAAAGGAGGGGAGAGAGAGAGAAAAAGGAGGGGAGAGAGAGAAAAGAAGGGGGAGAGAGAGAGAAAAGGAGGGGGAGAGAGAGAGAAAAGGAGGGGGGAGAGAGAAAAGGGGGAGGGAGAGAGTGAGAGACAAAAGGAGGGGAGAGAGAGAGAAAAGGAGGGGAGAGACAGAGAAAAGGAGGGGAGAGACAGAGAAAAGGAGGAGGGAGAGAGACAGAGAGAGGGAGACAGAGAAAAAAGGAGGGACAGAGAGAAGGAGGGGGAGAGAGAGAAAAAAGGAGGGAGGGAGAGAGCGAGAAGGAGGGGGGAGAGAGTGAGAGCGAAAATGAGAGAGACAGACAGTGAGTTGTCCAAGTGGACAGCACAAATTGACACTACAGCTGAAGTGCTGAACATTTCACAGGTGTTTATTTCAGTCTTGTCTGCCTAATGAGATGAAAACACAGAGCAAAGCTCTCACTCGAGGCCAGAGAGAAAGTGCGAGAGGCTTCTGGCACTGCTTAGAGCTGGCCATACATGGGCAAGAGAACAGGAAGAAAAAAATAACAGCCGTAGCTCTTCAGACGTAGACTGAAGAGAACATTTTGTACAGTACTTAATGGTCTGAATGTCTGAATGAGCGAAGGCCGTGGAAAAGGAAATCAGACCTATGATGTTATTCAGCTGGACTAATAATTTAAGTGTACACTTATTCAGAACCGGAACATTTTGTCCATTCAGATGATGAGTATATGCCCTTAAACCCATGTGCAATCTTTCAGTGGGTAAAGTGTGCAGCGTGTCACTAACCTCTCTGAGCTGCAGGTCTGTGATGGTATCCAGATTGACAGAGCCTTCATAGGACATGTAGTGGAACACGTTAAGAGCTCTCACTGCCTCGGGTCCTCGCTGCTTGTAGCCGAAGATCAGATCGATCCACTGGTGCAGCTGGCACGATACAAACTCACTCTCCAAAGCCTGAGATGTCAAAGGGCCAGAATGGTTAGTAAGACTGCTTTTTTACTTTTAAAAGGGATTTTTGAGCAAGTGCATATGATTTAGTGTGAAATAGTGCCGGCCATCATCATGATTCGCAGCTGTGAGATCCATTTGCACGGTGGAGAAGGACGCACCACAAAGCACACTAGAATGCGTTTTTCCGCATGCAGCTCCCAATAGTGTTTCACTACAAGACACAGCGAAAATCCAAAATCCTATGTCCTGCAGCTTTGACAACACCACCCACCATCTGGATTACCACGTTATATAGGAATTTCTAGATCAGCCATAACATTAAAACCACCTGCTAATAAATAATGTATGTCCCCCTTGTGCCGCCAAAACAGCTCTGACCCATCAAGGCATGACATCTGAAGGTGTGCTGTGGTATCTGGCACCAAGACGTTAACAACAGATCCTTTAAGTCCTGTAAGCTGTGAGTTGGGTCTTCTATGGATCAGATTTGTTTGTCCAGCATCCAGCTGATGCTTGATTGGATTGAGATCTGGGGAATTTGAAGGCCAAGTCAACACCTTGAACACTTTGTCATGTTCCTCAAACCATTCCTGAACTATTTCTGCAGTACAGTGTGGCAGGGTGCATTATCCTGAAGAAAGAAGCCACCTGCCATGAGGCCGTTGCCATGAAGGGGTCTGCACCAATGTTTAGGCAGGTGGTACGTGTCAAAGTAACATCCACATGAATGCCAGGACCCAAGGTTTCCCAGCTGAACATTGCCCAGAACATCACACTATCTCTGCCAGCTTGCCTTCTTCCCATAGTGCATCTTGGTGGCAGCTCTTCCCCAGGTAAGCGACAAACACGCACCTAACCGTCCACATGATGTAAAAGAAAATGTGATTCATCAGACCAGGCCACCTTCTTTATTGCTCCATGGTCCAGTTCTGATGCTCATGTGTCCATTGTAAGCGCTTTCGGCAGTGGACAGGGGTCAGAATGGGCACTCGGTCTGCACTTACGTAACAAGCTGCAAAGCACTGTGTTCTTGCTTTACAATGCAGATATTTGGATTTGAGATCAAAAGATGAATATGAGATGATAGACCAGAATTTCAGCTTTCAGTTCCTGATATTTACATCTAGATGCGTTAAACAATTTAGAACCTTAGAACCCACCCATTAATCAAGTGATCAAAAATATTGGAACATGTGACTGACAGGTGTTTCTTGTTGCCCGGGTGTGTCCTGTTAGATTGACTGTTTAAACAATTAATAGTTCTGAATGTCTACTCTTGGTTTGAGGCCTGGGTTTCACCTATGAAGACTGCATTTGTTGTTAATAAGGATAAACCAATAAGAAGACCAGAGAGCTGTGTATGGGAGACATTTTGAAGCTGAGAAAAGACAGACTCTAAAAACTACAGGTAAGGACCCTGTAAGCAGACTGTCATTTCACTTACCATTCTATTAATGCGAACAAAGTCTTCTGGTTTCTTGGCCCAGACAGGCAGCTCCACATCACAGACCGGAGTGTGGTCCTCCCTCAAACCCAGATCATAACCATTACTGTTCACAAACATCTCGGGCAGGTAGTAGAACTCTGGGATCAACTCCTGTTCCAGCATGGTTAGAAGACAATGGTAAAAATGTGCAATCAATTCCTTGAATGAATTTTCAAAAACAGAAGTTAAGATGTCAATCACTGCTCATCACTCATCAGTCTCTCTCACCTTGACATCAGACGTATCCCTCTGGCAGCTCCTCCAGGAGCGCATGATGCCGGAAAATGTTCGGTCTGGATGGTCAAACTTACTGTCGTTTCCATTCAGGAAGAATGTAGTGAAGGGCTCCTAATGCAGTCAAAAACACACAGGGAATTAGTAAAAAGATTTGCATACCAAAGACATATTGTGTACTGTTAACAAATTGTAGAGCTCAATAAAAATTTTTTTAAAAAATCATAGGGCTAACGTTTGCTCCTACCTGGTTAATTTAGATAAAACTCATACTCATAGAAAATTGGTGCATTAGTACAATTTTAAGAACAACTGTACTTAATGCAAGAATTTTCGTGCTTAAAGCTGCCCCAAACAGATTTTTTTTGTGTGCGCCCCTAATCAATATATGACCATCGACATGTATCGTGCAGAATCTGAGGTAGGCCTGTCATTAATTCATGAATAATGATGTAGAGATTTTTTAAGTATAGGAGTTACAGAAAAATCTCCTTGCTTTACACATCAGTTTAAAAATATGAATCTTGTTTTTTACACAACAGCCATCTGTTATAAACAATTACAATCCATGGTTTGAGGGTATAAACGTGTTTGAGTATAAGCATGCCATCTAAGAATCTAGAGTAAATTGACAGTGTGTCTTGTAGGGTATAGTGAAAGTGCTCACTATTCTGTGGAGCCAGAGCAGAGTAGAAGCAGCGGTGGAGTACAGGGATGTGTAGTGATGTGGTGGGGTTCCATCCTCCTCCCAAGTTTCATAACGCTCTGCGTAAAAGGCTGCACGCTTTGGATTCAGCGCCCCAATTGGCTGAGAGAAAGAAACCAGCACAAGATTGTTACAAAACATGAAAGTAATGATTTCCAATTATATAACAGACCACTCTAGTCAGCCCGTTTGCAATGCTGAACACTGTTGAACTTGGTGTTGATTTCTGCCATATGTAAGAAATCAGAAGTCAGAGTGTTACCTTCGACAGGTCTCTGAAGTTGCCAGGCAGAGTGAGGTCCAGCTCCTCAGACTCATAGTTGGTGAGGACCCAGGGGAAGACCGGGTATTGGTTAAGGTCATTATATGTTCTCCCTGAACACACAAAAACAGACGCATGAATGATGTGACATCACTAATATGAATGTATATGCAGATAAATAAATAAATAAATATATAATATAAAAATATAAATATTGGAGATGCACCGATACTAAATTTCTTAGCCGATACCGATAACCGGTTATTCAGAGTGATATCCGCCGATACCGATAGTTCTGCCTCTTATGCCTTCTTTTAAATTAATAATAATTAATTCCACAGACTGAAATAAATGGAAATAAAAACATTATTCTCTCCATTTCAAATTACGTTTCACAGTAACTGGTCTCATAAACAGAAAACACATTACTTTAATTAATATTAACACATGAACTAAAGATTAAATTAAGATTTCTTAACTTATTGAATGTTATTAATTCATATTAACATTGACTGAATTCTAAAAAACTAGACTTTTTGGGGTTCAAGTAGACTCGATGCCGAAACGCTTCAGTGCTGCTACTTCCGGTATAAAATTTTAGCAGTGTAGAGATTACAGATCTTCCAATCTGCAGTTTTGTCATCATTCCACACAAGCGACATCGTCTTTACAAAATCGATGTGTTTACCCGCCCTCTTTTGATTGACAGGATATAATCGGCCCTGATCATCGGCTGTTTTTAAACTATCGGCCGATAGCGGGAAAAATTGCCTTTTTTGGCCGATACATCGGTGCATCTCTAATACACACACACACACACACTCGCGCTGAATAGCACTTCTTTTACTTCTGTAAATGGTTCAGAGAGCAGCAATATTTTTGTAATTTACTAGTCACAATACTGCCCAAAATGCATGTGAGCTCTGGAATAGACATTTTTCTGGCTCCTGGACCATCACAAGCCTTCGCTCCATTCTCACCTGCGATGGTGTTGAGAAACATGAGGTACTCGAAGTTAGAGATCTCCCGCCTCTGCCAGCGCTGGGTCATGTTGGAGGACTTGAAGAGCTGACGAGGGGTGGCCAGAGAAATTCGTCTGCAAACGAGATAATAAAAGTTGCACACTCTAGTTCAGGACAAACTGCTCAAAAACAAATGGCACTAAAAAACTGAGAACATCAAAGCATCTATCGTAGATCAGTTCACCGCTTTAAATCTTAATATATTCACACGAATGAAGAAAAATCTGATCTCACATCAGCACCTATAGGATATGTGGAGATTCTTTAAGAATATGTGACCATGTCCTAACCTTGCTTGAGGAAGGCCGTAGCTGGTGCCGACCCCCACTCGGGGTAAACTGTACACCACCTTTTTGACAGTTGCCTGGTCCGGGAAGTTAAACATGACTGATGCTATGGGGAGGAGAACATGGAACGAAGACGAAGAATAGACAATTTGTACAGCAAAATTATGAGAGAGTTACTCAAATGAAATATTTTTTAAAATAAGAACAAAGGGCAGATCTCTCTTAAGTAAAGCATTTTGCAGAATTTTTTCCATTTTTATGAACATTGGAGGTTTATCTTAGATCATTTGAGAATGATTTATACTATTGCACCTTAATATTAAAGATGGCATTATAAATTAGAGCTGGAATTAGTCTAATTATTATTAGACAGAGTAACTCAATTTTAGAGACCAGTGACTGGTTGAGTTTAAGAAGTTTAGAGGTATCTAGTCAGAATTTCAGTTATTGAGACAAGTCTCCTTTGCAGAAGAGATTGTTATCAATGGGATTCTCCTGATAAATTAAGGGAATCTGAAGGGATAATACAGTAAAATATGTTTCTGTAACATTACACACAGGACGTCTATAGATTGCCATGTTTTCCAGGACACCTGGGAGCCCTGACTATGTTCTTTATATAAATATACTATTTCTAATATAATACGAAAGTGCTCTTACTTCTGTTGGCCATGAAGACCTCCAGGCCAGTGTTCTGCAACAGGTAACGTCTGGCAAACACGGCTCTGATCTCACTGAACATCCATTTCCCATGCAGCCCCTCAGAATACGCCAACACCTGAACACACACACACACACACACACACATATATCAGAAGCACCATAAGAGCAGTGGTGATGATATATCAGCTACATACCTCTTTCATCTCATTCATAAACTCAGATGGTCAGCTTTTGGAGGAGGAGGAACACACACCTTTGCATCAGTCTTCTTGAAAGCGGGATCTTCTTCATCCACCTCAAAGTAAATCTCAGTGGTGGTGATGGAGAGTGTCCCCCTGGCAACGACCACAGGAGCAACCAGCTGGGCCGGCGTGCTCAGAACCACAGGACCTTAGAGAGACTAGGCCGTTTACTACATTCATTCCACATAATACTCAGATTGAGTTATGCCTCCTACATTTTGTCATAGATTAAATCGTCAGAAAAAAATATTTGATTTTCTAAATCAAATGTTTCATAGTTGTTAATGATACTGTACTTTTAACATCAAGGAGGTCATTAATTTGATCAAATGAAGCGATATGAAACTGAATGTGTTATACACAGTCAGTGGTTCAATTGAGTTGATTAGTCTAGATGATTTTAATTAGTTCATTTAGTAAATCAGAGCGTTTCATCAGCAGGATTTTTCTGCAGCCATGCCAGCAGGAACTCTAGATTTACATCCGAAACACTGTTCGAATGCTGCTCATATTTTGTTAGGAAACTTGCCTCTGGAGGTAAATACTCGAGGATGAAAAGGCACTAGAAATAAAGTACATTTATACACATTAACACAAAATATTTCAGGGATATATAAAACACCATCATGGACTCGGATCTGTTTCGCTTTTCCCCTCAATGTAAGAGATACCTGCGAGATTGTCGATCTCTTTCTCCTGCAGCAGACTGACAGCATCATCGTCTCCTTCCAGCATCAGCTCCATCTCAGGATTCTGACTGACCACAGACTGGCTCCTGAACGCCTTCTTTGACTTCATGCCCTCCTCTTCCTCTGGGGCTACAGAGAGAGGAAACAAGTGCTGTGACCTCTGTGTCTGACATTCATGTATACTATTGTTGAGAGCAGTGCTATGAGAGATTTGAATAATGTTCTGTCAATAAACTACTGAATTAATTTTAATTTCAAGTGAGCACTGACAGATAAAACAAGCTTTGAATTCACTAGAAAACCAGGGTGGTTGCACATGGAATATACTGCCATGTGGTTTTTAGAAAGTATGCACAGCTTAAGTGGAAACAGTGAAATAAAGGCACTGACCGTAATCCTCCAGTGCTTTGAGTGACACATCCGAGTGTGTGGAGCCAAATGCGTTGCGAACAAATCTTCGCCTCCTGCGCAGGTCATCTTCCCAGTAGTCCAAACGCCAGAAATCAACCAAATGGCTGCAGGGGCAGGATGGAGTGTGTACAGGTTATAGAGCATGATTCTGTAACCTTTTGGTAAAAAGTCCTTCACAATCATTGCTTTCCTGGAGTGTCTGTTTACAGTTTACCATTTCAAACATAGCTATTTCAAATATACCAGAAGTGATAATGTCTTTATTGACCACATATACATATGTACAATGAAATTCTTTTCTTCGCATACCCCAGCATGTCAGGAAGCTGGGGTCAGGACGCAGTGTCAGTCACGATACAGCGCGCCTGGAGCAGAGAGGGTTAAGGGCCTTGCTCAAGGGCCCAACAGCGGCAGCTTAGCAGTGCTGGGGCTTGAACCCCCAACCTTCCGATCAGTAACCCAGAGCCTTAACCACCAAGCCACCACTGCCCCAAGTGTGACCATTTTGTGTGCTTATATACAGATTGCTAAAATAATTATTACAAATACCTTCCCTGTGCATTTATAATAGCAAGAAACAAAGCAACACACAACCATACATTGTAATGCAAATGAATGATTCAGTAAATTCCTTGGGCCAAGCCTATGGTGGTGGATATCCGACCTCACCCCAATTCTCTACTTTCACATCTTCAGGTTCCTACAAGTGTTCAGATCGTTTCAGTGTTTGACACCCAACAGTTTCAAAACAATATTTAAATGCATTAACAAAATAAACTTCATCCTGTAGACACGTTGGCGATTGTAATTTGTTATCTTATCAGCCCATAAGTGACAGAGTGACATTAGAGACTGGCACCATGCTGGTGTGAATAACGGATATTCTTGTGCGCATTTGCAGTAAACCTCCTCAGTTATGCAACAGCAGAGAACTGCTTTCCCAGCCTCCCCCATGAGTAATGTTCATATATATACCTCTGGGCCATGGTACCCCATGCTCCATGTTTATTAGTCAAGATGTTGAGGATCTTCTGTTTCAGCTGGTTGGCGGTCACGTGATCTCTGTGCTTGGCGGCACTGATCAGGTGATCGCACATCTTCTCTTCCTCTCTCCGATCTGCTGCATACTGAGCGCAGTTGGACTGAGGGAGGCAGCACAAGGAAGGGCGTGGTAAGAAAGTGTCAACATCGGCCTTTACAAATCTTTTTGTTTTTCTTCACTTCCAAAAGCATGTTTTTGCAATCCGACTCTTTTTGTGGTTCATAAATAACAAGCACATATGTGCACAATAGCAGAACAAGCACAAACACAGTCACACACATCAGCTGACCTCAAACTCGGCATGTTTGTGGACGTCCTCGGCCCTCTGCCTGTTGAGGATAAACTCCGCCTCATTGGCCACTCGCACGATGTGGTCCTTCATGGCATGGCACAAGAGCCTGAAACAAACACACTGCTGTTAGACAGCAAGAACAAGAAACTAACATGGGGTTCATATTTACATTCGGGGACATTTCTGGGACAAAACAGCATAATTATTATTTGTTCTCATCTTCAGAATGAATCAATATCCCTATCCTAAAATAAACAGCAACTATACAGGGCTTCTATATACATGTAAAAAAAACAAAACAAACAACAACAACAAAAAAACAAACAAAAAACATTTGCAATTTTTTTTACATTGTGTACTGATCACAAAATCTCCACTGTCCATGTGTTCTTACCTGCCCTCATTAATAAGCTCAATAAAGGCGAGTCCTGCATTCTTCTGAATGGAGTTCTGCCACTCCTGAGACAAAAAAAGAAATAGTGTGATGCCATTTTTAAAGAATTACTAATTATACCAGCTCGTGAACACTAAACAGTTACCGCCATGGACTGCTTTCAATCATCATCTACTAAGGGAAAGAGTTCTATGTGTATTATTTTTTCTTAGAATTAAAAAAAAAACAACAGTTGGACTAAGACCTCAGTACTGTGCTCTAAAACAGCTGACATATTGACAATCTGTCCAGAGCGGCTGTTTGCTAGGATAGCAGCAGACGCAGAGAAAAGGCAGGATGGGGCAGGAAGCTTTTAGTCCAGGATGCTGATGGTTCTAGAAGGACACATCAGAGGCTCTAGTTACCATCCCTTCCTGCCGATCAATACTTTGGGTTCGGTTTCATCCCCAGAGAATCTAATGGAGGGCCAGTATGGAACCAGAGTAACACTATCTGTGGAGAAGAGGGCATTAAGGATGATGGGAAAAGAAGGGAGGAGGGGAGAGAACACGGGAACGGGACGAATCATAGCTCTAAACTCTTTGTGCAGACTCAAGAGTCAAGAACCAAGAGGGAACTGGAGAGCTAGGATTCTACTATGTACTACGTTTAAATTTTTTAAATTATTTTTTATTATAATTTTTTTTTTTTTTTAGAGGTATGGTATTAGTATTTAAGTTAAGGAATAGCTTGAGGAGCTACATGTGGAGAAAGGTAGAATCAGTTCAAGGTAAGAAAAAAAATCTATGTTGTTTATGAAAATACAAATATCTTATTAGCATTCATAAAAAAAAAAAAAAAAAAAGAGATTTACACTCCACCAGGTTTACATTTCTCCCTTCTGCAACCACATCCATTTCCTATTAGTTCCACTATAGTTCCAAATTAATAAGCTGAATAACTGAATAATAAGCTGTGAGTTTAAGGGGTACAAACTGCTGCGGAGGTCACTGGGAGAAATTGTGCTTATGGGTGTGAATGCTGAAACCTCCAGCTGTATTTGTGGAATTCAGACCTCTAGAGTGGGAACAACATTCACATATTCAGAATCTGTTATTTTTGACACATTTCCATTAAACCTATCAAATTTTCAGGTGCTTGGTATGTGGATGAAAAGTTCAGTTACAGTATTCGACAGTGTTTGAGTATGTGTGTGTATGGTCTAAAAAAAACAAGGCTGAAACCCCTTGTTGATTAAAGAGATCAGAGGAGAATGACCAGACTGGTCTGAATTGACAGGAAGTCTATAGTAAGCACTCTTTACACCCGTGGTGAGCAGAAAAGCATCTCTGAATGCACAACACATCAAACCTTGATGTGGATGGGTTAGAACAGCAGAAGACCACATCAGGCTCCACTCCTGTCAGCCAAAACCAAGAATCTGAGGCTATCATGGGCACAGACTCATTCTAATTTTCAAACTGTTGGGTATGGGTGAGTCTGTGCCCATGATAGCCATGATAGCCTTTTTCTTCATTCTGATGTTTGATGTGAATATTAACTGAAGCTCTTGACCTGTATCTAGATGATTTTATGAACTGTACTGCTGCCACATGATTGGCCGACTGGATAACTGCATGAATGAGCAGGTGTACAGCTGTTCCTATTAAAGTGGGTGGTGTGTGTATGTGTGTATATATATATATATATATAAATTTATATTTATATATATATATATAAATTACAGCTAGCAAAGATCTCGGCCTATCTGAGAACTTGAAAAACGGCTCCTGGATGACGCTCCTCGTGAAGCTGGTTGGCAAGATGCCAAGTGCGTTCAAAGGTTCTTCAGAAATACTGTTAATAATTTGGAATATAAAATTGTTTTCTTGGTCACTACATAATTCCCTATGTGCTTTATATATTTTTAATTACATGTTATAGTAATTAATAGTGTCACTTATTATTCAAAAATATGAAAACATACTAAGAATGATGAAAAGCCTTCTATGAGTATGTCTGGCCAAACATTTGATGGTTAGTGCATGCGAGTTCGTAAAATTGTGTAATATTTAAAGCTTCCAGAGACACAAGATGCTTGAGACAAACGTGAAACTGCATTATATAACAGCTAGTTCCGCGTCACTAATTTCATTAGATGAGCCGGGTTCCAAGAGTATTTTTTCCAAGTATTTATTATAACTGCACTGGGACGTTTCACTGTTTATATCACTCCGCCCGTCTGTGTTCGCCATGTAAAATTCCAATTCTAGCAACAGTCCCACTGAATCTGTTACTATGGTTGAGTTAGTGACATCATCAGCAGGCAATGGCAAACGATACATTTTTCATTCTCCAGATGAAGATGAAAAGGAAGAAAGGCAGCCGATAACAGGAAGGTACAAATCACTGTGAGCTAGCTAACCTGCTATCTGATGAGATATCAGTGAGCGTGACTTCTGGTAGATCTATTTCTGTTCGCAGAGCAAAAATAAACAGATTATTTGGCTGTACTGTGACGAAAATGTCAGTTAATCGATATTCATTCTTATTTATAAAACTGAAGCATAAAAGCAATATCATGCTGTTATTACCTACAGCTGAATCACAGCTTTGCTGATATTCAGTGTAAAAGCTCTCTTAGTAGTGCAATTTTGCTTAATTATACAACACACTTCCACTGCATTCCTCCATAATACTGCATAATAATCGCAGAAGCTGTATTTTTAGCTGTAGAGCCAAAATACCAGTGGAATCATGGGTAGTGGGATCGAAGGCGATTGCACTCTTACCTGTGAACACAGTAACATCACCAGCTCCACTACTGATGTACTGGACTTCATACACACCAGGCCTGGAGTGGAAAGTAACAAAAAGGCAAAATTTAACACACATACACACACACACACACACACACACACACACTTAACCACATTCCCACATGTTAAGACAGACATAGAATTCGTTTAGAAAAGTTATTATTATTAGTGCTATACTATTTTTTATACCATGGCCAGGGAAATACAAGTTCTGGATTGGCTGGGAGGTATACATTAGTTTCTTATACTGGGACACCTACCAAAATGATCCCAGCAAAAATGTAAAGAGAGTTCTTAATCAATGTTCCTGCACCAGTGACAACGAGCAAAAAGACAATTTATACTCAGCCTGTATTTACACATCAGAATTGCCTTTTTCGGTTGTCCCATTGAACAAAACTTATATTAAGAAAAACCCAATAAACTCTCTGTGTACTGATTTGGTTGGGATATTGATGCAATATATAATGCATATACCGGCAGATGACAAATGAAAGGAAAAGCAACAGTAAATGGGTTGAGTGACCACAACACACTGGAACAGATATAGTGCTCCTTGTTATAGACTCTACAAGTCTCTGGAACCGTACTGGGGGAATGATGGTTGTGGAGAGTGGTATCTAACACATTGCTCCAAAATGTCCCATATGTCTTCAACTGGGTTGAGATCTAGTGAGTGTGAAAGCCAAAGCATATGATCGACATCATCTTCATATTCTGACAGTGTAATCCTGGAGAGAAAATGTTTCATCACAGGATCATTTGCAGTGAATCTTCCCTCTAAGGGAACAAGTTTACCCAAACCATGCCAGTAAAATGTCCTCTACGGTATAACAGAGACAAAGGTTTTTCCATTGTTTTGTTACCAGTCTGTATATACATTTAAAAAGCCACTTTGCAGCTTCACATATTTTAGAGAACACCAGGAACTGAGATGGCCATCTTGTTTAAAACCGCCAAACTATTTTTCCTCATTAAATTCTTGTTCCTTGCTGTTTATTTATTTATTTATTTACACAAAGCTCAGCCTCATCTTTTTCACTCTAATAGCTAAAGACAGCATTTTGACTTTTCACATATATGTTTTGCACTGTGCCTTGGTCCTACTATGGTGATGTACCTGCATTCACACTTACACATGTCTCTCTCGAGAGCATCAGCTACATGTTATACATTTCAGTTATTATACTGTTCAGTAATTAACGTGATTGCAAAATGTATTGGCCCAATGAAAACTTTTCATAGGTTACCATATCATGATCCTGTGACTAGCATATGTGAAAGTGATCAGAAAATGGTACCCTATGTGAGAAGTCATGTGAAAGTAAAATAGCAAAATAATGAGTTTGCTGCTTTCATAATCATTCTGTTTTGAAAATGGCTATTCTTACATGTTACTAGGAGGCCATGGTATAAGCCAGATAACGCCCAACAAAGCGTCTTGTTATCAGAAAATAACTAACTTGCAACCACTTCATCCATTATTTCTGATACTGCATTGGGACACAAAGTTGGACATTGTTTCTTACTTACGATCTATAGATACAGTAGTTTTATATTGTGACAGTGTTCTAGAAACATATACCATAAAAACAACCATATAAGACAAACAGTCAGGACGGGGCATTCAAAACGGGATGAGAGCACATACACTGCAGGGTGAGAGGACTCTGATAAATGGTACAAAATTGCCAGAGAAACAGAAGAGAAAAAGTAAAGAGAAGAGAAAGCGGAGGTGTGAGGACACGGAGACAGATTAGGAACAAGATGAAGGACAGTGGGGAAAACAAGAACTGGGCTCTACACATGTGGGATCTCCAGCATCCTTAAGCTATCGAATTATATCTAAAGCTGATCTAAAGTCTGTGTGCATCTTTTACAACCTAGTGCATTTATTTACATAGGAAAGGTGAATCTGATCTGCACATAGACACATAGACATAGCCGGTTATGGGCTCACATTTGTTTCCTAGTCGTCTTTTCTAATTACAGACTCATAATTTTGGACCATATAATTTCATACTGGTCTAAACAAATACACTGGGAAAAAAGAAAAAAAAAAAAGTGAAGAATACACCATTGTTAAATGTATACAGCTCCCTCTTCATGAAAACTCTTTCTTTTTGCTCTCTGTTTGTCTGATACTGAGCACTAGCCTGTATCTGCTACTCTCCTGACCTCATACCTTTGTCCATGGGGTTGTGTGTGTGTATGAGACAGGAGACGCACACACACACACAGACAGCAGACAGTGAAGGACTCCACAGAGACGCCAGCTAGAGAGGAAAAAGGAAGCACAATACAGCACCTGTACCTTCAATCAGCAACTCCTGCCCATGGCTACCGAGCAGGGTCCTGGACAGGAAGGGTGCAAAGTCCACAAAGATCTCCCTCAGGAGGGGGGCCACCTTCTCCAGTGCACGCTCTAACTTAGTGGTTATACTGTAGGAGAAACAGAGGGCGAGACACAGAGAGAGGCAGCTAATGTTTTTATGGTGCACAGTCAGGAAAAGTCAAGCATCCTGTAAGCTTAGTCTAAAGATACAGGCATGTCCAAAAGTCTGAGTCCACTCCATCAACAACTGTTTACATTTACACATTCTATATAATACTGTTTTTCATTACAGGACTTTGGAATGATAAGGTTCAATCTGACAATTCTGTAATTTTAGGATACTGGGAAATAAAGTTTTGACCCTCTAAACTTAAGTAATATTTAAGGTGTAAATGTATTTTTCGGTTCAGCAGTATGAACTGATTTTTGCCAAAACGTTAGACAGAACCTAATAATCCCAAGGTCTTGATTAATACATGTAACGAGCATATAGTGTCTGATGCAAAACAGCTCAAAAACCTTCACGCGGATGAACCCAGGATCCATCGTTTCTACAAACTGATCCTATAATGTAATTTGTGTTCAGAAGGTGATGAGTCATTTTCTGCATTTCAGGCTATAACGTTTATATTAATCCTCCTGTTCTAACATCCTATTGTTTATATAGTAACAACTTACACAGGGAGTTGTGTGAGTAAATGTTGATACGGTGAATCTGTCTATGAGGAGGATTTTTGGAAGGAGTCTCCAGTGTCATCGCTTTGAAATCTTCAGGGCAAAGAACTTCTTGGTAACATGACAAGCTCAAATGTAACTATAAATTAATAAAAATATGGCGTGATAAAAATTGCAAAAGTGCTGTGGTATAAGAGGAATAAAACACTTTAGGATGTGCTGTTATTGGAAAATAATCACCTTCAGGGTGTTCGCAGCATCACACCACCCAGTCATTTATTATTTTCCGATAACAGCACACCTCGTCATGTTTTATTCCTTACATATTTATTTGTTTACCATCTTTACTTGGGTAAGTTGCCGTTTTCAAAATAAGAGATTAGGTTGGTGCAGGGCTTTAAAATTATTTAGATTTTTGTCAATGTTTGACCCGTTCAAATTCTGCTGCTATATTAAAGGACGGGACTTATCGATATTTATTTATTACTTGTATAGTTGGACATCTACAATAAAATTGTGTTTTTTTTATAGCATTAGCATACATCTGAGAAGCTGTAAGTCTTTTGGATCATTATGTAACAAAGTAATCCTCTGTAGTGCATATATTATAAACATTAATATACCAAATATGGCGAATTCTATAAATGAAAATAATAAAAAATGCACCAGTATAGTGTAGTAGCTTGACACAGTGCAGGAAAATGAATGTAAAATGTCCTCTATTGATCGAATTGCCATTAGTGCATAGCTTTATGCAGAAGTTTGGGATAAAACGGTTGGTCTAACTCACAGAAATTACTTGGCAGCAACTGCTTTTTGTCACCGCGTTAACAAAGGTACATGCGGATAAATACATATGAAGAGAGGAGAATGTGTTTGTTTATTAAAAGAGGAAATTTAGTTTGAGGACATTTATTTGCAGTTCAGTGTGCAGATTTGTCTTAGTGTTGAATAATTCATTGCATATAAGAAATAAAAACAGCATTTGGGGAGTGGACTCAGAGGTTTGGATGCCACCGTATGATTTATGAACTACAGCACATACCTTTTGTTACTGTTTGGTTAGAATGAGAGTTAGTGGGTCGGTGTATTGTAAGTGCTGCTTACAAACACCAGACTTGGCTTCAATTACCAACAAGCCTTCACACGCAAATACGAGTTTGTATTGAAATATGTTTTCCGAGCAGAAAGTATCACTTGGATTAGTTCGATGACCAGTTAATTTCTACACAGAATATATTTGAATAACTAAACTCGTAGAACAGTACCCACACCCCTACAAACTTACCTACACTAAGGCTAATGCTACAGCTATGGGACACACACAGCACTAGGCTCAATGGCTAGAGGGGCTCTATGAGGATACAAAGCTGAGGAAAGCGTCAGTAGCATCAAGGGTATTGAGCATTTTTACTGAGCACAGAGGTGGCCATTGCTATTAAGCAGGAAGTGATAGAGGAAGAGAATAAAAGACTTGATCCAGTCCCACTTTTGAGTTACATAATCTTCTAGCATGGAAAGTTGCCCATGTGCGTAAATAACGAAACAAAGGAATTCATTGTTTCTTCTATGTCAGGTGTGCACAACTCCAGTCCTGAAGGTCCAGAGGTTTTTTACCTTACTCAAAGACACTTCATTCAACTTAACCATTTAATTAACAGGTTGAGTAGGTACGTTCAGATCACCAAATTGTACTAGACTGGAGTTGTGGACACCTGTTCTACATAAACATGTTTCCAGGACTTAGAAGACCTGATTCAGTGCTGTATGTATAGTTGTGTTGGCCTGGTCTGTAGAGTGGAACTGACTCAGAGATGAGAGAAGCAGGGCAGTACAGTGTGGCACTGCACCATCAGCATCCACCTCCCTGACACACAACAGGATCAGGACAGAGAAAATGTGCAGAGCAGAAGGAAGTGGTGTGAATGTTTGAGAGCGCCTATGTACAGTGTGTATCAATTACCAAGAACTGCTGTTATTTTTGCCAAATAGTACTTCATACATAAGATTACATTACGATTTTTAAATAAAATACAAAACAAAAATATTATGCTGCATATCACAGAGGCCAGCATTTGCCGATTCAGATATTGTGATATTTTGTGCAATATGTTAATTACAATTATAACCGGCCATTTTTACCAATACCATTTTAACCATTTAAGTATAAAATATGGCAAATTAGTTCCTCTCACAATAAAGGTACTAGTATGTTTAAGGTACAGTGCCCTGCATAAATATTTACCCTCTCGACGTTTTCCACTTTTCGTAGTGCCTGAAAGGACCTGAAATGAACTTAAAAATGGATTCAGATAATGGATACAGTTAATAGACACACATCCAAGAAGACTTGCATCTCTAATTGCAGCCAAAGGTGGTTACTGACCCAGGGGATGAATATTTATGCAACCAAACTAAATGAACTTTTGTGTCTCAATAAAAAAAAACAAAAACAACCAAATGTTATTGTAACATATCCTGTTAATCAAATGCTAAAAAAAAATCCCAATTAAATTCATTTCAGTTCCAGGTTGTTACACTATAAACGATGAACAGGTTCAAGGGTGGTGAATAATTATGCAAGGCACTGTACATATGCTTGCACCCTAAAATGTAGCCCACAGAGTGTCTGCTATCTCTTGTACACTTCTCTGTCCACAAGCTTCAGAATCATGAATGTTGCTAACTGATAGGAATCTCTGCATCTGTTCAGTGGTTTTGGGTGGGAAAACAATTTGGATACTGATGCACAACGAGAGCAAGATATAGTCACAGAAAAAAAAATGTTCATGGCATCTTATCTTTATGTGATGGAATTTAGCTTTAAGCAGTTAGTGGTGAGCTGTAGTGGTTTGCCAACAGGCTGCTGAAGGGTCTCTGGTTGGTCAATTGAAACATCAGTCGAATGGCTTCTTACTTTTAAAAGTAGGTACTTCTAAGTGATGTTTAGCGATGAGACATAGCAAACAGACTGAAACACACTCTTAAGCAAATGCTTCAAGTCTGGCATGCGAGACTACCTCATGGATATATATCCATTTTATCAATAATTACTATTGTAATTTTAAGGATACATTTACATTGTTTGTACTTTGTGAATAAAAACGTACCAGTACAAGAGCTTTATTGCAGACACTGTAGGATATTCAGATACAAGTTTGCCCCCAATAGCTCAAATTTGAGATATTTTAATAAGTAATCAAATAAAAATAATACGAATATTCTTTCATAATAAGTATTAATAAATGAATATGCAGTTGGTAATTCAGTTGTGATAAATAACAATATAAAACAGTTCTGGGTAGTGGAGCTTGGACCTTACTGTATGAGAGAGACAGAGAGAGAATAAGAGAGAATGAAAGGATGAGAAAATAAGACGGAGGTGGAAGCTGTTAGGTTCGTTTGTTGTCGATGCTTCCTTGCCTAAGAAACTGTCCCTCATCTCTGGGGGCTGTGTGGAATCCTGCCAGTGAGCTAAAGGATTTGAGCTCTGCAGGGGTCAACCCACTTCGCAGTGGACATGGGTCCACCTCACAAAAGGCACTGCAATACAAACGGGCAAAAACACACAGCAATTACAGGTACTATATTGTTAAACACTACGTATTAATGGGGGTAATGAGCTCTGCTTGCTTTGTTCTGATTAATTAAAGAGTATTGTTGCCCACATAGGAGGATTCAGCCAACCATATGTAGGGTTGCATATTATTAAAGACATTAAATATATGCTTATACTAATAAATAAATGGCTAGTATAGCATAATTACTATACTACATATTTTATAAAAGTAGTTGATTACTTTACAAACATTCACACACATATATATATATATATAGACATATTTTATATATACACACACACATACACATATATATACACATACATATATATATACACACACGTATATATTATATATGTATGTGGGTGTTTGTGTGTGTGTGTTTGTGTGTGTGTATATATATATATATATATATATATATATATATATATAGATAGATAGATAGATAGATAGATAGATATAAATGCATGCTGTTTAGGTGTAGTTAAGTCCGCCACCTAGTGGAGGAAATGACAGACTGCTACACTTTGCAGAAAATATCAACAAGCCCACAAGGTCTGACAGCTTTCTTTCTTTCAAACACACAAAACAAAAGTGTCAGTCTTTTTTTTCCATCAGAATGTATGAAGGGGCTGCAGCTGAGAGTGAATCAGAAACATTAAAAGGCTGAGGGGAAAAAAGAGCAAGAGAAGAAGAAAATGAAGCCAGCAGAACAGACAGGTCAAGCAGAGGGAACGTG